>NC_134363.1:51152963-51250463 GCF_048569485.1 Anomaloglossus baeobatrachus | reverse complement strand
AAGACTGGGATATGATGCTTCCCTATTTGATGTTTGCCATACGAGAGGTGCCACAGGCATCCACGGGGTTTTCGCCTTTTGAATTGTTATACGGGCGACATCCCCGGGGATTGTTGGACCTGGCAAAAGAAACCTGGGAGCAGGAGCCCACCCCCCATAAAAGTGTGATTGAACACATTTTGGGTATGCAGAACCGCATAAGCGCGGTCATGCCAATTGTGAAGGAGCATTTACAGGAGGCTCAGGCCGCGCAAAGCGGCCGCTACAATAGACAAGCCACCGTGCGGACCTTTAATCCCGGGGATCGGGTGTTGGTATTGATTCCCACGGCGGAGAGTAAATTCCTGGCTCAGTGGCAAGGCCCCTACGAGATAAAGGAAAGAGTCGGGGTGGTTAACTATAAAGTATTGCAGCCCGTAGGCGGAAACCTGAACAAATATACCATGTCAACCTATTAAAACCTTGGCAGGAACGGGAAAACCTGATGGCTGTTTTTTCCCCACCTCCCTCCTCTTCGGGTCGTTCACATCCGGCTCCAGCGACCTCCGGAGAGGACGAACCGGAAGTAAGGATTGGAGAAGCCCTCACCAAGACTCAGAGGCGAGAGGCCAGATGGTTGGTTCAGCAGAACCCCGATGTCTTCTCCGAGCTGCCCGGTAGGACCAGTCTGATACGACATGATATTGTCACCGAGCCCCACCTGAAGGTACGCCTGAAGTCATACCGAGTACCGGAGGCTCGACGACAAGCCATATCGGAGGAAGTAAAGACAATGTTACGCCTGGGGGTCATCGAAAAATCCCGGAGTGAATGGGCTAGTCCGATTGTCCTAATACCAAAACCCGATGGCTCCTTAAGGTTCTGCAATGACTTTAGGAGATTGAACGAAATATCCAAGTTTGATCTCTACCCCATGCCCCGGGTGGATGAGCTGATTGATAGGCTGGGACAGGCGCGATATTTTACCACGCTCGACCTGACCAAGGGGTACTGGCAGGTGCCACTAACGGAGTCCGCCAAGGAGAAAACCGCTTTTGTTACGCCGGAGGGTCTCTTCCACTATGTTGTCTTGCCTTTTGGGTTACATGGCGCTCCGGCCACGTTCCAGAGGTTGATGGACTTAGTGCTGGAACCCCACCAGGCGTATGCATCAGCGTACCTTGATGACATCATTATTTACAGCTCCGATTGGCAGACCCACTTGGAACAGGTACAAGCGGTGGTGGACGCGCTTCGAACAGCCGGATTGACAGCCAATCCCAAGAAATGTGCGTTGGGACTCACGGAAGCCCGCTACTTGGGCTACGTGATAGGCCAAGGAGTGATTAAGCCCCAAATTAACAAGGTTGAGGCGATCCAGAAGTGGCCTAGACCCCTGACCACGAAACAGGTTAGGGCCTTCCTGGGTATCGTGGGGTACTACAGGAGGTTTGTAAAAGATTTTGCGGGACTATCAGCCCCCTTGACGGACCTTCTCAAAGGCAAGAAGTCCGTCATGGTGCGCTGGACTCCGCAGGCCGAGGACTCCTTCCGGGCCCTGAAGGAGGTCCTGTGCGGACAGCCCGTTCTGGTCAACCCTGATTTCCGGAAGGAGTTCATAGTACAGACTGACGCCTCGGAGGTCGGCCTGGGGCCAGTGCTGTCTCAGGTGGTTCAGGGGGAGGAACATCCCGTCACCTTTTTAAGTAGGAAGCTCACCCCTCCCGAGCGGAATTATAGCGTAGTGGAGAAGGAGTGCCTGGCGATCAAGTGGGCCTTGGAGTCCCTACGCTATTACCTGCTGGGACGTCAGTTTCGCTTGGTGACGGATCACTCTCCACTGGTCTGGATGGGGTCCGCCAAGGAACGGAATGCCCGGGTTACCCGGTGGTTCCTTTCTCTGCAGAACTTCCGGTTTACGGTTGAACACCGGGCCGGTAGGTTGCAGGGCAACGCCGATGCCTTGTCCCGCGGCCCGTGTTTGATGGCAGGAGTTCAACCCCGCACGCTTGAACTGAGGGGGGGGGTATGTGAGACTGTGACCGGGGTTATCTATGACGGCCGGTATGTCTCGCCCCGGTTGTGCTCACTCCATGATAATCCACTATAGGGTTAATGCTGTTTTCCCTACAGGCTGAAGGGAGGGATAAATAGATTCAGGAACAAGGGCAGGTGTGCCGGGTGTGAGGGGGTGATCACATCTCCCTGAGTTCTCTGCCGGAAAGGCACCTATGTACTATTGTGAACTTTTTCTTTGGAATAAACCGTGTGCTGTGAACCTTGGTGCCTGGATCCCGTGTCTTCTGCAGCGCAGCTGTGAAGCCCCGCAACCGCTGTGTCGGTGCATTACCTTCAGGGACTCCACTCAGCTTGATCTGTCTGGTCACAGGTAGGAAACCTTCTTTGTAGTTTGTCGTGACGCCACTCTCAGATTTGCGGTCAGTGGGGGACCGCCACTGCAGGTTAAGGGATGCCTGGGGCTGATGGTGGGTGCAGCCAGTTGTAGTAGCCTCCTGAGAGTGAGGCAAGCCCCAGGGCCCTGTGTAGATGCGTAGAACTACAAGGCGCAGAATGACTCAACACAGGCAGGATGTCTTTCAGGGTTTTTACTCACAGTTGATGGCAGGGTGAGTGACCCGGGCGTAGCTGGGATGAACCAGGCGGGAACCAGGTGTCCTTCAGGCTGACTTGTGAGGGTGACTACTAACTCGCCTTCCTTAGCCCTTGGTGGTTTGGAGTGACCCCGACTTTGAGTCCCTATGGGGGTCACCCAGGGAAGTTGCTGAAGCCTCACTCCCCTTCGTTTGCCGTGTGCTTGTTGCCTGGGCCAGATCACTCCAGCTTCTTGCCTCCTGTGAGCTATGGGCCCTAACTGTGGCTACGTGGCTGCGGCTTTTGTGGTGTTGTGGCGTGGGCTTTGAGAGCCCCACACCGGCAGGTTTAGCAAAAGAAAGCTGGATCTATCTCCGCTTCGGGATCTGCCGCCCGTTTGGGCCTGGTACTCCCTAGCAGTCTCCTTACTTCCCACTCTGTGCTCTCTCTCTAGCTGGAGATGGGTTTCGGGTAGCACTCCTAGTTGACCATTCTCCCCCGTCGGTAGCCACTGCGCGGACGCTGTCAGACTACAGCAGCCCAGGGGAAGGGGTCAGCTCTCCTCGGAGCTCCCTGGACTCTGCTCTGAACCGGCTCACATCTGGGACCTTCACTGCTGCTCCTGTCTGAGCTTCACTTTCCTGCTCCTCACTCCTCCACACTCTGCTGCAGACTCTAGACTGTTTACTCCTCCTTCTCTTTTCCCTTTTGTGCCTGCCTACGCCACCTAGCAACCAGACTCTCTTACCACACCCCTTGAGAGGAGATGGAGGCTTTTGGCCCCCTCCACTATTCCAGTGAAGGTGAAGGCTTTTCCCCCTCCTGGGATCCCCAGGGGTCCTCTCATGGGTACATGTGTGAGACCTGATCACTATGCGCCTGTGTACCACACCCCGGTCAGCCTTCTGGATTACCTGTGTTGTACTGTTCCCAGCATGGGTGCAGTACTCAGTGGTGCCTGACCAGGTCAGGGGCGCCACATTCCCCCTTAGTTATCACCAGCACGTCCTCGGGCTGCAAGACAACATTTTAAAAATGCATAAAAACATTAAAACATGTAAAACATTTTAAAAGCACCAGGTACCATACATCACCACCCTCCACCCACAAGTCCGTTAACCCACCCAAAACCCTCTCACGTTGGCCGCGGCTTCAGCCACTTCTGGCAGGATGTAGAGGCGGCTTACATGGGCTGGTGGTTTCAGGGTATACCTGGCCTGGTGGATCCGCGCCTTCAGCCTCTTCTGGCAGGATGCAGAGGCGGCCTCCACAGTTGGTGCTGACCAGGTACCCTCTTTGTGGTGGAGAGCCAGGCCCCATAAACAGGCATGCTCTCTGGTCGCAGGTGAGCCAAGGCCCTATATACGGACGGGCTCCTCCTGGTTGCAGACGAGCCAAGCCCCTAAACAGGCTGACTCTGGTGGTGGTGGTGCCCTCTGGTGTAACTATTTACACTGCGAGAGTTTGTGGCTATAGCCAGTTCATAGCCTTAAGGTTTATTTCTCACATCAGTTTATGTGGGCACATACTTGAACTTTAAAACGTTGCAAAACAAACTTTCCAAACTGGTCAAAACTTGCTGTACTTTACTTAAACTTAGGCAGATTCCTCTTCACCAGGGCTTGGGCCTGTAGGGCTGCGGCACCTGTTGCTTTCTTGACCTTTTTCCTCATCTGTAGTTGTCTCTTCATTAGGTCTTTGGTCTTTTCTTTCTTTATGGCTGTCTTTCCTTTCTTCTTTGGGACATGGCACTACATCTAGGGCATACCAGCCTCTTTCTCCTTGATGCAGGGTAAACTGTACGGAGTCTCCTGTACGCAGGTTCCTTCCAGGATGTCCTCTGGGCAGATTAGCTCTGACGTCTCTTCTGTTGACGAAGATACCTTCCTTTATGCCAGGTGCTACGATGAACCCGTATCCTGACTTGAGGCTGAAGTCCTCCACTACTCCTCTGCAAAGGGGTCCTCGGACCTGTGCTTTGGCTCTTCTCAGGAACCTTTTTTCTTGTAGGTCTCTGGCCGTGATGTCATCTCTCTGCTCTGGGGATGGCGGTGCAGGGGAAAACTGAGTTCTGCTGCGGCGCTGTGTCTTGCGGGCTGGATTCTGCGAAGTGCAGCTTACAAGCTCCCAGGTGAGGCTTTGGGGCAGATCTTCTTCAGCAGGAGGTGTCAGGTCTTCCTCGTCCCAGCGGGAATATGGCAGCATCTCCGGCTCTGGGACTAGCACTGCTGCTGGCTCCGGGGGCAACTCCTCAGCTTCTTGCCCTCCTCTCCCCCTTAGTTCTTCGCTGCACTCTGGTCGTGGCAGCACTGGGGATGAGTGTTCCTCAGCTGGCCCAGGCGGTGGACTCTTCAGCGTGGTTGCTGCAGGGGTTGCCTTAGGGGTGTTCGGAGGGAGCATGTATCGGTCCACCATCTCCTGTGGGAACTTGGCCTCCAGGTCAGCCTTCAGCTGCCAGTATGCGGGGTCCTCCCCCAGCGTGGGCTTTCCAGCAGGGACCTCTTTGGACTCGGGAGCGGTGTCTGCTCTGGCCTTGCAGGCCGGGGTAAATGGTGATGTAATCTCTTGGCGGGCCGCGCCCTGTATGGCGGCGGCCTGGTCTTGGCGGGCCGCGCCCTGTATGGCGGCGGCCTGGTCTTGGCGGGCCGCGCCTGGCATGGCGGCGGCCTGGTCTTGGCGGGCCGCGCCTGGCATGGCGGCGGCCTGGTCTTGGCGGGCCGCGCCCTGTATGGCGGCGGCCTGGATCGGCGTCGCAGCTGCGATGGGATCTGTGCAGGCTGGGCTGGGCGTCGCTGCAGGGACCGGGTCTTGGTGGGCCGAGCAGGGCATCGCTGCGGCGGCCGGGGCTTGGCGGGCCGAGCAGGGCATCGCTGCGGCGGCCGGGGCTTGGCGGGCCGCACCTGGCATGGCTGCGGCCTGGCTCAGCGTCGCCGCGCCGGGCGCCTCTTCTGGGACCGCGGTCGTAGCAGCAGGTATTGGAGCACTTGCGCTGGCCGGGGCAACTCTGGACTCACCCATCAGTGGCACCATCGGGATCTGAGTCGTCGCCGCTCGATCTGGCAGGCGTCGCGCGGCTCCCTCCTCGTAGGTCCGAACCGCCGCAGCCATCTCCAGAAGCTCCGTGCGTCCCTCACTGAGCTGTCGCATGATCCTGGCCTCCAGCTGATCGCAGAAGATAGCAAGCTCCCGGCACCACCAGGCAGCAGAGCCTGGTTCTGGGTATCCACGTCCGGACTCCATCTCTTCTCTCTGCAGCAGCAGGCTTGTGGCTCTCTTTCCTTCACGCCGTCTCTGGACGCTTCCGCTCTCTTCACAAGCGAGGTCCGAACTCTGCAGGGGATCTCTGGGTAGCCACACCTCTTCGTGGGCGGTAACTTCTTCCAGCGCGGGCTGCTGTTGTTTTTCAGCGCGCTTTTCATGGTGGCAATATGGCGGCGCTTCCAATTTTTCAAGCGGACCGCCCAGGCACATGGTCACCTGTCTGGACAGGTCTAGTCCTTATCCTGTTCGTGACGCCAGTTGTGAAGCCCCGCAACCGCTGTGTCGGTGCATTACCTTCAGGGACTCCACTCAGCTTGATCTGTCTGGTCACAGGTAGGAAACCTTCTTTGTAGTTTGTCGTGACGCCACTCTCAGATTTGCGGTCAGTGGGGGACCGCCACTGCAGGTTAAGGGATGCCTGGGGCTGATGGTGGGTGCAGCCAGTTGTAGTAGCCTCCTGAGAGTGAGGCAAGCCCCAGGGCCCTGTGTAGATGCGTAGAACTACAAGGCGCAGAATGACTCAACACAGGCAGGATGTCTTTCAGGGTTTTTACTCACAGTTGATGGCAGGGTGAGTGACCCGGGCGTAGCTGGGATGAACCAGGCGGGAACCAGGTGTCCTTCAGGCTGACTTGTGAGGGTGACTACTAACTCGCCTTCCTTAGCCCTTGGTGGTTTGGAGTGACCCCGACTTTGAGTCCCTATGGGGGTCACCCAGGGAAGTTGCTGAAGCCTCACTCCCCTTCGTTTGCCGTGTGCTTGTTGCCTGGGCCAGATCACTCCAGCTTCTTGCCTCCTGTGAGCTATGGGCCCTAACTGTGGCTACGTGGCTGCGGCTTTTGTGGTGTTGTGGCGTGGGCTTTGAGAGCCCCACACCAGCAGGTTTAGCAAAAGAAAGCTGGATCTATCTCCGCTTCGGGATCTGCCGCCCGTTTGGGCCTGGTACTCCCTAGCAGTCTCCTTACTTCCCACTCTGTGCTCTCTCTCTAGCTGGAGATGGGTTTCGGGTAGCACTCCTAGTTGACCGTTCTCCCCCGTCGGTAGCCACTGCGCGGACGCTGTCAGACTACAGCAGCCCAGGGGAAGGGGTCAGCTCTCCTCGGAGCTCCCTGGACTCTGCTCTGAACCGGCTCACATCTGGGACCTTCACTGCTGCTCCTGTCTGAGCTTCACTTTCCTGCTCCTCACTCCTCCACACTCTGCTGCAGACTCTAGACTGTTTACTCCTCCTTCTCTTTTCCCTTTTGTGCCTGCCTACGCCACCTAGCAACCAGACTCTCTTACCACACCCCTTGAGAGGAGATGGAGGCTTTTGGCCCCCTCCACTATTCCAGTGAAGGTGAAGGCTTTTCCCCCTCCTGGGATCCCCAGGGGTCCTCTCATGGGTACATGTGTGAGACCTGATCACTATGCGCCTGTGTACCACACCCCGGTCAGCCTTCTGGATTACCTGTGTTGTACTGTTCCCAGCATGGGTGCAGTACTCAGTGGTGCCTGACCAGGTCAGGGGCGCCACACAGCCGACGACGCTACCTCACAATATATATATACATACATACATATACATACATATACACATACCGTACAGACCAAAAGTTTGGACACACCTCGTTCAAAGAGTTTTCTTTATTTTCATGACTCTAAAAATTGTAGTCTCACATTGAAGACATCAAAACTATGAATGAAAACATGTGGAATGAAATACTTAAAAAAGTGTGAAACAACCTAAATATGTCTTATATTCTAGGTTCTTCAAAGTAGCCACCTTTTGCTTTGATTACTGCTTTGCACACTCTTGGCATTCTCTTGATGAGCTTGAAGAGGTGGTCACCGGAAATGGTCTTCCAACAGTCTTGAAGGAGTTCCCAGAGATGGGAATAGCATGCTGCTGCAAGATGCTGTGGTAGCCATGCTGGTTCTGTATGCCTTCAATTTTGAATAAATCCTCAACAGTGTCACCAGTAAAGCCCCCCCACACCATCACACCTCCTCCTCCATGCTTCACGGTGGGCGTCAGGTGAGCTGAAAACATTTTCTTTTTCCATTTTACCATGAAGGTCTGCTGCACAAAGTCTTCTCTTAACAGTTGCTCTAGAGATGAGAGGGTGTGTCCAAACTTTTGGTCTGTACTGTGTGTGTGTGTATATTTATTCATATTTACAGTACATATATACAGTTAAAACCAGAAGTTTACATATACTATCTAAAAAGACACACCTGCAGGTTTTTCCCACCGCTCTCTAAAAAGACACATCTGCAGGTTTTTCTCACTATCTGACATGAAATCAGAATAAACCTTTCCTGTATTATAGTTGTCAAATGCGAGACTAATGAGAGAGATAATGTTTTAAGTCATTTTTATTACTTTCTGCAAAATCAAAAGTTTACATACACTAAAGCGGGCTTTACACGCTGCGATCTCGCTAGCAAGATCGCAAGCGATCGTACCCGCCCCCGTCGGTTGTGCGACACGGGCAAATCACTGCCCATGCCGCACAACCTCGCTTAACCCCGTCACACGGACTTACCTGTCCTGTGACGTCGCTCTGGCCGGCGACCAGCCTCCTTCCTAAGGGGGCGGGTCGTGCGGCGTCACCGTCACATGGCAGGTGGCCAATAGAAGCGTAGGGGCGGAGATGAGTGGGATGTAACATCCCGCCCACCTCCTTCCTTCCGCATTGCCGATGGAGGCAGGTAAGGAGATGTTCCTCGCTCCTGCGGTGTCACACACAGCGATGTGTGCTGCCGCAGGAACATGGAACAACATCGGTAATGAGAGGAAAACAATTTTTTGTTTTAGGATGACCTCTCCGCGGCTTACGATTTTGGCCGCTTTTGTGATCGTTTAAGGTCACACATAGGTGTTACATGCTGTGATATCGTTAATGAAGTCGGATATGCGTCACAAACAACGTGACCCAGATGATAATTCATTAACGATATCGTAGTGTATAAAGCTCACTTAAGAGTACTATGCCTTTAAACAATATGGGACAGCCCATATGATGATGTCATGTCTTTGGAAGATTCTGATAGGTTTATTGGCAACATCTGAGTTAATTAGAGATACACCTTTGGATGTATTTTAATGCAAACCTGAAACACACTGCTTCTTTGTGTAGCATCATGGGAAAGTCAAAAGAAGTCAGCCAATATCTCAGGAAGAGAATTGTGGACTTGCACAAGCCTAGTCCATCCTTGGGTTCAATTTCCAGATACCTGAAAGTGCCCTGTTCATCTGTACAAACAATTACATGCACGTACAAACAAGATGGAAATGTCCAGCCATACTGCTCAGGAATGATATGGGCTCTGTGTACCTGAGATGAACGAGCTTTGGTCAGACGTGTATATCAACCCAAGGACAAAAGCAAAAGACCTTGTGAAGATGCTGGCGGAAGCTGGTAAGATTGTGTCATTATCCACACTGAAACGAGTACTGTACCAACATGGATTCAAAAGCCACTCTGCAAGGAAGAAGCCATTACTCCAAAAGAAAAATACAGAGCCAGATTAATGTTTACAAATGCACACAGGAACAAATACCTTATTTTCTGTAGACATGTCCTGTGGTCTGACCAAACTAAAGTTGAACTGTTTGGCCATAATGACAATCGTTGCATTCAGTGTAAAAAGGGAGAAGCTTTGAAGCCTAAGAACATCATCCCAATTGTGAAACACGGGGGTGGCAGCATCAGGTTGTGGGGTTGTTTTGCTGCAGGAGGGACTGGTGCACTTCACAAAATAAATGACATCATGAGGAAAGATTACGTGGCAATGCTGAAGCAACATCTCAAGACATCAGCCGGGAACTTAAAGCTTGATTGGAAATGGGTCTTCCAAATGGACAATTACCAGAAGTATACTGCCAAACTGATTACAAAGTGGTTTAGTGTAAATTTTGGAGTGGCCATCACAAAGCCCTCATCTCAGCCCTTTTGAAAACTTATGGGCAAAGCTGAAAAGGCCGGTGGGAACAAGGCGACCTATAAATATGGCTCAGTTACACCAGTTCTGTCAGGAGGAATTGGCCCAAATTCCTACCAACTATTGTGAGAAGCTTGAGGAAATTGATCCAAAATGTTTCACCCAAGTCATATAGTATAAGGGCAATGGTACCAAATGTGATGGTGGGCTATGGGGGAGGTGTATCTTGCTGTACAGATTCCTATTTCAAGCTGGGTTCATTGTCTTATTTGAAATACTTCTGTGTACATTTCTATTGTTGTAGGTAATCACCCCCTAAAATGCAAGGTTGTATCCTCTTGAGGCACTTCCATCCCTGGGAGTAGGGGGAGGTGGGCCTAGAGTCCAACTAGTGTAAACTCTCTGCTTACCTGGGAGATTCAGTCAGTCTGTGTGAAACTTGAAGAAAGAAGATTGATCCTCTGGGAGGGAATAGCAGAGGCTGCATCCTAGAGCCTGTGTATGGACAGTTACAGACTGGAGATCAGTGGCCCGTGGGATTGTGTGGAACTCTTTGGACTACTGTAAGATTACTTTGTTATCCGGTCCGAGGATTGTCGAGAAGGGCCCCCGAGTCTGTTTTACGTGGACTTATCGTGTGCTGTTCCTGTATTCCTGTTAGTAAACCTGTTGGATCATCCTCGGCCTGTTGTCTCTCTTTGCTCTGATGTACACCCCGTCACAAACTGGTGGCAGCGGCGGGATCAGAGCAGAAAGAATGGAGGACAACGGGCCATTAACATCTGGATTCAGAACCTCAGGATACAGGAACTGGACTGTGGTGAGCCTACAAACAATGGCCCGTGAATTAGGAGTCGGTTACAAAGGACTCTCTAAGGAGCAACTAATTGAGGCATTGGAAAACGCTTGCCTGCAAGATGGCACCGAGGAACAATTTCCACAGCAAAGGGAGGAAAGACGGGAGCTGGAGGTAAATACCCAAAAAAGTCAATGGATTGTGTGGTATGAGGAGGAGATGGCACTGCTTGGAGATGAGGTCACTATTGAATATAAGATGGAGGCTATTCGCAGAGCTCAAGAGAGTGCATTGCTGGAGAGGAGGTTTGCTGTGGAAGCAGCTAGAGGCTCCAGACAAACTGTAACTACAGCACCAACTATGAGGGAATTCTCCAGAGTGTCCCGCAAGGACTTTAAGCCATTTAATGAAGCTGGAGGTGACATTGAGGGCTTCTTTCAGGACTTTGAGCATCAGTGCCGATTAATGGAAGTCCCAGAAAGAGAGCGAGTCAGACACCTGGTGGGCCTCTTGGAGGGTGGAGCTGCCGACGCCTATAGAGCTATGGACCCTGAGTGGAATTGTGAGTATGGGGAGATAAAACAGACCATTCTGGAACATTATGCCGTGACCCCAGATACTTATAGGACTAAGTTCCGTACATTAGCCTGTGATGGAGAAGTGTCTTTCAAGATGTTTGCCCACAGACTGAAACAAGTATGCCATCGCTGGCTGGAGGGAGAGGGAGCCTTAACTTGGGAGACCTTCCTCCAGGTCATCCTGAAAGAGCAGTTCTATGCCAGGTGCCCTGCGGAAATCAGAGAATGGGTGCGTGAGAGAAAGCCGCCAACTGTGGAACAAGCTGCCGCTCTAGCTGATGAGGTGGTCACTATCAAGCCTCAGTGGAAGAAGCTGCTAGCAGAGGGAGCAAAAATGACCAGCTCCCCAACACCAGAGGTTCCTTGTCCTTCAGTGTCCAATGTTCCTCAACCTCCTAGATCACCACCTCATGTGGATACCCGTGTGTATGTGCCTCCAGTTGTTTCTACCACATTTTCTGGAATGCGACGAGGAGAGAAAGTAGAAGAGCGAAGATGTTATAGCTGTGGACATCCCGGACATCTGCGGGCCACATGCCCATCTATCCAGTGGAGTCATCCCCCAAATCGACAACCACCTCCAGCACCTGCACCTCCCTATCAGTCACCAAGGTCTCCTACCTACTTCTCCAGAAGGCAAACTGGAAGGAGTGAGACGCAGCGCAGATGTTATCAATGTGGGCAGCCTGGTCATCTGCAAGCTCACTGTCCAGGTGTTCAGAGGCAGAACAGCTGCAGATCACCTTTGCCTGTCCATTATCTACAGACACCCTCAACAGGAGAAGAGCTGGATTCTGGCCCTGATGATTTGCCAAGTGACTCTGATATCTTGACTTCCCTACCAGGAGTCTATGGGGTGCGAGCCACAGCCGCCCGTTCTTATGATCTTCAGCATAAACATCTACAGGAGGTTGTGCTGGATGGCCAAAAAGTTGTTGGCTTTCGTGACACTGGGGCTTTTCTCACCATCGCAGATCCCAGAGTAATTCAACCAGAAGCAATTCAACAGGGACCAGGAATTGCCATTGAATTGGCTGGAGGTACTCAGAGATATATTCCAAGAGCGAGTGTGACCCTGGATTATGGATTTGGGGCAAAACAATGCATCATCGGTGTGATGAGTGGCCTTCCTGCAGACATACTCCTAGGCAATGATGTGGGAGATATACAATGCCGATTTGTGGGTGCAGGAAGCAGAGTTTGAGTGAGGGAATACACAAAAGGAAGCTTGTCCTTCCAACCCTATCGCTCTACAAGGGATTACCTACATTTTTTCCATCCAATACAAGTGTGGAAGCCAACACCAGAATGCTGATGGACTGTCCCAGCAAGAAGATCCATAGACTATTCACAGCTGAGCAACATGGACGTAAGTGAGATGGCCACAGGTCTGTGTAGACCTCATGGCATACTCACTTTTTAAAAAGGGGGGACAGGTTGTGATGGTGGGCTATGGGGGAGGTGTATCTTGCTGTACAGATTCCTATTTCAAGCTGGGTTCATTGTCTTATTTGAAATACTTCTGTGTACATTTCTATTGTTGTAGGTAATCACCCCCTAAAATGCAAGGTTGTATCCTCTTGAGGCACTTCCATCCCTGGGAGTAGGGGGAGGTGGGCCTAGAGTCCAACTAGTGTAAACTCTCTGCTTACCTGGGAGATTCAGTCAGTCTGTGTGAAACTTGAAGAAAGAAGATTGATCCTCTGGGAGGGAATAGCAGAGGCTGCATCCTAGAGCCTGTGTATGGACAGTTACAGACTGGAGATCAGTGGCCCGTGGGATTGTGTGGAACTCTTTGGACTACTGTAAGATTACTTTGTTATCCGGTCCGAGGATTGTCGAGAAGGGCCCCCGAGTCTGTTTTACGTGGACTTATCGTGTGCTGTTCCTGTATTCCTGTTAGTAAACCTGTTGGATCATCCTCGGCCTGTTGTCTCTCTTTGCTCTGATGTACACCCCGTCACACCAAATACTAATGAAAT
Source organism: Anomaloglossus baeobatrachus (assembly GCF_048569485.1). NCBI lineage: Eukaryota > Metazoa > Chordata > Amphibia > Anura > Aromobatidae > Anomaloglossus > Anomaloglossus baeobatrachus. Next base: position 51,237,348 of record NC_134363.1, on the reverse strand, counting down.
GGAGGGAAACATTTATGACTTTGCTGAAAGTAATACAAATGCCTTAAAACATTCTCTCTCTCATTATTCTGGCATTTGGCAAACAGAAATAATTTTGGTTCCTAATTGACCTAAAACGGGAAAAGATTTAAAAAGAGATAATTTTGTTTGTTTGTGCTACTGTGGATAAGCCTTATATTCCCTCTTTCGTAAGAGAAACCTTGTAGACCTTGACGCCTTTGAATTTTTTTCAATCTGGTTGTATACATTCCGATACTGAAATGCAATATTTTCCACCTGAATTGCATACGTTGACATATGAACTTGGAAGAAGCAAAATTTGACGCAGGTTCTGATCTTACAAAATTGGGCAATTACCTGGCAGTATTAAGTCAGCATGGATTTCCTCACCGGGAAGACAAATGGAAATGTAGAAAATATTCCCCACCCCCTGAAGTTGTGGAATGTGTTTTAATCAAACAGCGAGGAAGTTCTCTGTCCACCGCGTATGATTAAACTGCCAGAAGGTGTTTAGATCAATCAGACCTCCCTACTGGGAGGACGTCAAGACCTCATCAGATGGACCACATAGAAAGGTTACTCACGTATGTATCTACGCAAGACTTTCACTTGAACTGTAGGACAGTTGTAGAAGCGGTGGTACCTTTTTCTCTGCTTATATGCTACACAGATAATATAGGACATCTCGGGATAATTAATGCGTCTATATTTTTTTAAAACAAATATTTTTGGAATGTAGGCAATCATAGCAGCAGATTTAAGACGCTTGGATGTAACTTTGAATATTTTTCTCTCAGTCATCGTACTTTGGGTTTTATATGACTTCAATACACAGAGGAATAGTGGATAATCAATAGATTCTATGATCAATCCTTTTTTGTTAGAATTCTAAAAAGCGGATCTCAAGTTTCCCAGTTGATGTGACTCTCAGAGGCCAGCCGTTATTGGTCAGTGCATAATTTATTTAATACTCCCCATCCCAATATGATAGTATGGGCTTAATAAGACCTCTACTACTTGGACAACCCTTTCTCATGTTTGACCCCCATTAAAACAAAAAAGCTTATACGTATTCTCAGTGCCATCGCCATTCTAGTGGTGTCGGGCACTCACTTCCTCCGGGGCTCACATGACTTTGTTACATCAATACCTGCGCCCAATCAATGCCTGCTTCATTATCTTCTTTGCCATTGGACAAATAGGATATCAAGAGGAAATCGGAGCGGTGGCTGCTGCTCACTTTCTATAGATGTCTGATTTGTCGGAAGGCGACGACAGTGCTGATTAGCAGAGGAGTGAAAAGAATTATCAGAAGAGTTGTCAAAGAGCCAAGAACCACCTGTGGAGAGCAACAGAGAGATGAGAGTGAGCAAAGTCACTGTGAAGAAGGAGGAGAAGAATCACCTGTGACATTGCATATTGTGATTGGTGGATTTAGTGTTATCAGCCGTATATAGGCCTGTCAATGAAATCCTGTCTCTGATGATAAGAAAACTTCTGTATACTCTGTCACATGGTGTTTGGCTCTAAACTTGCTGAGTGTCATGGTGGCATCGGACACTGTTCACACTGCAAAATGATGCGGTCGACCAGCTGTGTGCTCATTAGTGCTCGGGCTTGCAGAAGAAGTTAATATCTGCTAGACAGCTGGTTACCTCTTGTGTCATATGCTGTGGGAGACCTATCACAGTTACTCCCCGCCTTTTTAAGATAGTGGATCCTGTTTTCCCATGCCGACTGTAGCTTTTGCTAAACCGGTCCGTGTGCTGTTGTGTTCCAGTTGCTGGTGATTTATTGTGTGCTGCTTGGTGTGCCGTGGAAATCCTCTTGTCATCTGGTTATTTCCTCCCTGCTCTTTATTTCCCCCTTATCATGTATTGTCATATCTCCGTGTGTGCTAGCTGTGTGATAGTTTTTGGTCTATAATTTATGTCTGTGAGTTCAGCCACTCCTGTCCCTATCTACCCCTTTGGTGTGGGAGTAGGGATATAAGATCAGTGCTTAAATGAGAAGGGCAAGGAAGGCGGCACGGACATCTTCACCATCAGAGGTATCTCTGGAATTAGGGACAGATAGAGTTCCCTAGCCTGAGGGACAGTATAAGAGCCCCAGTCCCCTGTTATCCCCTTACACCCTGTGACATACTCTTCCTAATAAGACAGGAAGTATGAGCTAAAATAGACCCAGTGAAATTTGTGAAAATTGCAAGTTTACTAATCGTGATAGGACAAAAAAAATTGTGTATTTTTTTAATCCCCTCACGACCTATGATTAGCCTATACATCATGTTTGGGAACGAGTTCCCGACCGATGACGTATGGGTATTTCATGGAAATCGTGTGAAGGCTGTGCACACTCAATTGCCATGGGAAACTCTATGTACGTGACAGTCGAGACCACGCTCTCACAGCCAGGAGCGGTGCCTGCACTGCCCCAACTGTTAAACAACCTCCAGGTCAGTCAGCTACGGTAAGCCTGTTAGACCATGCATAGAGCATGGTCTAAAAGTCTTCTGTTAGTGTCTCACTGACAGGTATATTGAACTGCACTACATTCTATCAGTGATCAGACTAATTAAAGTTAATGTCCCATAGAAAAACTAAGTAAAAAAAGTACATTTTTAAAATCTGAAAATAAAGAACAAAAAATATAAAATATTATATCAATAAATACTGAACACATGTTTATGTAAAAACAAAAAAAATAGTGCAAAAATTTTATATTGACGAGTCTCAAATAACCTGATCTATGAAACTGTCACACTAGTTAACCCCTTCAGTGAACAGGATAAAAACAAAAATGTAGCAAAAACTGTATTTTCATCATACAGCAGACAAAAAAGTGAAATAATAATGAAATTAAAAATCCATATGTAAATAAAAATGGTATAACTGAAAACATCATCTTGTCTCACAAAAAAAAATACAACTCCATCAGCGAAAAAATAAAAAAGCTATAACTCTCAGAATACAGGAATGCAAAAACAAATTTTTTTTAATATCAAATAGTTTTATGATGTAAAAGTGGTAAAACATAAAAAACACAATATAAATGTGGTATTGCTGTAATTGTAGAAGAAAGCCATCTTATCACATTTTTAACACGATGAACAGCGAATTCCTAAGTTGCTGTTTCTTCTTGATTCTGCCTCACAAAAAGCAGAATAGAAAGCGATCAAAAATACTATGTGGCTCAAAATGGTACCAATAAAAACTGCAACTCATCCTGCAAAAAACAAGCCCTCGCATGACTATCAGCAGAAAAAATAAAAAAGCTATAGCCTTCAAAATCCACTGATGCAAAAAAAACTTTTTTGGAAAAATGCATTTTTTAGTGTGATAGTAGCTAAAGCTAACAAAAACCTATATAGATCTGATATTGTTGTAATTGTACTGACCTGAAGAATAAAGCCACCTTATCACTTATACCGCAGGGTAAACAGCCTAAAAAAAATAGTATAAAGCAAATTCTTCAACTGCTGTTGATTTTTTTATTCTGCCTCCCAAAAATTGCAGTATGACATGGCTCACATTTATCCTGCGCTCTACACTGAGCGCTTACAAAGGGGATTACTTGTAAATCTCTGAAAATCGTGATTTAGACAAAATTCCCATGGAAAATTAACTGTAATGAGGAAGGAGGGAATCACGTTTAACTCCCATCTGGTCTGTAATCCGACATTATCCATCTTTTTACACGTCTTTTCAGGCGTGCAGAAAAGTGCAGTCAACAGTTTTGTGCACCTTTGAAAAGACAGTCACCGCTATACAGTGGCCAGATTCCGGAGTAACTGCTGCCTTGTTAGTGATTGCATCCATTGGGACTTTCACATGAATCATGTATTTCGGAGATGTAAATGAGATGGAAACCCTGATGTAAGTAGCGTGTTTTTCCAAAAATAAGACACTGTCTTATATTTTTTTTGCCCCCCAAAAAAGCATTAGGGCTTATTTTTGGAGGAGGTCTTATTCTTGGAGAAACACGGTTGGGGGTAAGTTTACCCCCAAAAAAAACAGACCCCCCCACTTCCCAGGAGACTCATATTCACCAGACCAGGACGTCTGCGTGGCTCCCAGGGCCTCCTGTGATCTCCGGTCGGTGCTGCACGCCGTCCTACCCTGCTGCTAACTGACACGCTGACACACACAGAAGATCCCAGACACACACAGCAGATCACACACACAGCAGATCTCTCACTCACACACACATACAGCAGATCACACACACACAGCAGATCGCAGGCACACACAGCCAATCACAGATACACACAGCCGATCAGATACACACAGCCGATCACAGATACACACAGCCGATCACAGATACACACACACACACAGCAGATCGCAGATATACACAGCAGATCACACACAGCCGATCACAGATACACACAGCCGATCACAGATACACACAGCCGATCACAGATACACACACACACACACACAGCAGATCGCAGATATACACAGCAGATCACACACAGTCGATCACAGATACACACATCCGATAACAGGCACACACAGCCGATCAGATACACACATCCTATCACAGGCACACACATCCGATCACAGATACACACATCCGATCACAGGCACACACAGCCGATCAGATACACACATCCTATCACAGGCACACACAGCCGATCAGATACACACATCCTATCACAGGCACACACAGCCGATCACAGATACACACATCCGATCGCAGGCACACACAGCCGATCACAGGCACACACATCCGATAACAGGCACACACAGCCGATCACAGATACACACATCCGATCACAGACACACACAGCCGATCACAGATACACACATCCGAACACAGGCACACACAGCCGATTGCAGACACACACAGCCGATTGCAGACACACACAGCAGATCACACACACACACGCGCGCACACACACACACACACACATCACATCACATCCAGCACTTACGGCAGCAGGGAATGAGAGCAAGTCAGTGTCCGGCCGCAGGTCCTGTTCGTCGCGCTGCACTGCCTCTCAGGATTCTCCCGGTGAGAAGAGATCGGTGTCGCTGGATAAGGTGAGTGTGTGTGCGATCCGATGTGTGTGCGATCCGATGTTTGTGTGTGATTTGATGTTTGCGTGTGATCCGATGTTTGTGTGTGCGATCCGATTATGTGTGCGATCTGACTGTGTGTGCGATCCGATGTTTGTGTGTGCGATCTGATTATGTGTGCGATCTGACTGTGTGTGCGATCCGATGTTTGTGTGTGAGATCTGATTTTGTGTGTGTGTGTGTGATGTGATGTGTGTGATCACTGCAGGTCCTGCCGCTCAGCATCGGGTGAGTGTAATTGCCGGGTGCCATTGTGTATAATGAAGTGTCCTGCAGTATCTGTAACTTTTTTAGCTGCAGGGACACTTCATTATTGATCCTGGACTAGGGCTTATTTTCGGGGGAGGGCTTATATTTAAGCCTTTCTCAGAAAATGCTGAAAATCCTTGCTAGGGCTTATTTTTGGGGGAGGTCTTATTTTTGGAAAAACTCGGTACTTATTATAGAGCACAGGATAAATGTGAACTGATCCAAAATGTCCTGCACCCCAAATTGCCATAAAATAGCATTCAACTTAACCCACAATAATCAAGTCCCCACTCAGGTCCATCATCTGTTAACGAAAATATAGGGGACTTCCATGTTACTTGTAGAACAAAAAGCACTAAAAAAGCGCTATGGTTCCCCCAAAAAAAGAAATCCAGCAAAATCTGGAGTTCCAAATCCAAATGACCCCTCCCTTCTGAGCAACACAATTTGTCTAAACTACAGTTAACGTCCACATATTTGGCATTGTTGTAGTGAGGAGATCCCACTTCATGCACGGGGTGCGTTTCTCCAGAAGCACAAGCTGGGCACAATGTACTGGCACTACACAGGCTTATTTGAAATTTTTAATTTTGCAACATTAATTGTATTTGACTCCATGGGTGTTTTCCAGAGATAAAATCATCACTATATCCATAGATGAATTCCCAGAGGGGTGTAATTTCCAAAATGTGGTTACTCGAGGGGGTTTCTGCTGTTCTGGCACTTAGGGGTTATGCAAATGGAGTCCACAACCTATTCTAGGAAAACCTGTGCTCCAAAAGTCAAATGGCGCTCATTCCCTCCTGAGCCCTGCAGGACGGCCAACAGTACTGTACAGTCACATGTAAGGTATTGACACGGTCAGGAAAAATTGTGTAACACATTATGGCCATTTTTTACATGAAAATTGGAAATCTTGGGTTAAATCAGCATTTTAGCGGTAAAAAAAGTAATTATTTTTCTTTACTGCCCAATAGTATAAAAGTTTGTGACACACCTGTAGTGTCAATTTGCTCACTGCACTCCTAGATGAAATCATGGAGGGGTGTACTTTGTAAAATGTGGTCACTTATAGGGGATTTCTGCTGTTCTGGAATATCAAGGGCTTTGCCAATGTTACATGGCACCCCCAAACCATTCCAACTAAATTTGAACTAAAATATGGAGCTCCTTCCCTTCTGTGCTTTGCACTGTGCCTCAAAAATAGTTTTTGACCACATATTGGGTTTTGGTGAACTCAGGAGAAATTGTGTAGCAAATTGTATGGTCTGTTTGCTCCAATTACCCTATTTGAAAATTAAAACTTTGCGGCTAAAGCAACATTTTAGTGAAAAAAATGATAAATGTTTTTATTTTCACAGGCTAATGTTATATAATTCTGTGAATCACCTGAGGGTTAGAATTGCTCACTACACCTCAAAATGAATTCCTTGAGAGGTGAAGTTTCCAGAATGGGTTCACTTGTGGGGGGTTTCTGCTGTTTTGGCATGTCAGGGGTTCTCAAATGTGACATGGCATCAGCAATCTATTCGAACCAAAATGGTGCTCCTTCCCTTTTAAGCCCTGCCGTGCACCCAAATAGTAGTTATCCATTACATATGGGGTATAGGTGTACCCAGGAGAAATTGCACAACAAATTGTTTGGTACAATTTCCTGTCACGATTATGAAAATAAAAAAATTGGCACAAATCCAGCGAATTTTGTGTTTGCAAAGTCAAATGGTACTTTTTCCTTTTCAAGCCCTTCCACTTGCCCAAACAGTAGTTTTCCACCAAATATGGGGTATCAACATACTCAGGAGAAATTGCACAATAAATTATATGGTGCATATTCTCCTGCTACTCTTGTGGAAATGCAAAATGTGGGGCTCAAACAATGTTTTTGAGAGAAAAATATGATTTTTTATTTTCTAAGCTCAATGTTTAAAAATTCAATGAAGCACCTGGGGGTTAAAGGTGCTCACCACACAGCTAGATAAATTCATTGAGGGATCTAGTTTCCAAAATGGGGTCACTTGTGGGGGATTTCCACTGTTTAGGCACATCAGAGACTCTGCAAATGCGATATTGCATCCGTTAACGATGCCAGACAATTTTGCGTTCCAAATAGCACTCCTTCCATTCCGAGCCCTATTGTGCCCCTAAACAGTAGTTTTCCACCACACATGGGGCATCGGCGTACTCAGGAGAATTTGCACAACAAACCATGTGTTGCATTTTCTCATGTTACAATGGTGTGACAAAATTGATTTTTTACTTTCTTGGCTCAATGTGAGAAAATTATGTGAAGCATCTGGGGGTTGAAGGTGCTCACCACACAGTAATATAAATTCTCTAAGGGGTCTAGTTGCCAAAATGGGGTCGCTTTTTTGAACTGTTTAGGGACATCAAGGGTTCTGCAAATGCGACATGAGGTTCACCATGGATTCCAGAAATTGGCTTTCCAAAAGTCAAATAATGTTCCTTCCCTTATGAGCCCTGTTGTGCGCCCAAACAGTAGTATTCCACCATATATGAGGTATCCCTGTACTTAGGAGAAATTGTACAGCAAATTGTATTGTTCACTTTCTCCTGTTACCTTTGTAAATTATTGCATTTGTGCCTTTTTTTGCCTACTTTTGGGTTCTTTTTTTTTAATTGATGTCTATTTGAAAGTCTTTTTTATTTGTGTTACCTGGGTTTTTTTGTTTTTACTTTAGTTTGCCATTGTGGGCAGAGTTTAAGGTTTCCAGATGTTTTTGTCTGATTTATCAATTACAACTTTATTTTACGTATGTCAATAATTTTGGTGCAAATTTTGCACCATATTTGTAAAATGTGAGATTTTTGTTTTGAGCTAATAAGTCACAAAACACATTGAAGACAAAAATAAAGATTGTTGGTTTTTTTATTAGTTTACGCCATTTTGAACAATTTAGTGCAAAAATTGGCAACAAGCACCAAAAGACAAAAAAGAAAAGTAAATTTAGAAACACCCAAGAAGAATAATATGGTTAACCAATCTATTTAAAGAGAATAGGTCACTCGCACAAAAAATAATGAATTAAATACTTTGTAAAAATCCCTGAGCTCTCCTGATTCTGACGCTTTTTTCCCTTTTATGCTGCGTCGTTCCATTGCAGAGATATTCACATTTGTTGTTTTTGGAGCACAGTATGTGAAATCTTTGCCTGTAGAGAAATTAGGCCTTCTTAAAGAGTTTTCTCTGGGGGAGATTTACGCTTTATCCCACCCTCCCTCATAATGCCAATCTCAGCACTAGCAGCCTCACATACAGCTGACATATGAGGGTTAAAAGAGCATACCCACAGAAAAAAAAAAAAACACTGAAAAAATGCCCAGTTGCTCTACAAACAGAGATTTCACATTCTGTGCTCCAGAAGCAAAAAATGTGAATATATCTGTAATCGACAAATGCAGTGCAAAACAGAAATAACATAACAGAAACGGGATTTTTGCAACGTATTTCACTCAACTGTTTTGAGCAAGTGACAAGTCCCCTTTAATTTTTATTTTATACAATGCAATTCCCTAATATTCTATTGTTTGAGAAATAAGCGACCACTTTAAAGTTTAATTATTGCATTGCCGGAGTGAAGAAATGCATTCTAAAGTCATGATCAGTACTTTTCGGTAGTATTTTTTTTTTTTAAGACTCTCCTCCGGTGCTTGATCTCTCCCCCTTTCCCCTTTTTAGAGTATATACATTACTGTGCAAATGTTTTAGGCAGGTATGGACAAAATGCTGCCAAGTAAGAATGCTTTCAAAAATAGAAGTGATAGTAGTTATTGTGGCGCCCCAGGACCTGGTCGCCACAACAGCATTGCCCTCCCAGAAGGGTTAATGCTGAGCCTGGAGGTAATTGGGAGATCTATTGGCCAGTAAGTTAACACTCAACACAGTTCTCCCTCCGGCCAGCAGGGGGAGCTCTGAACCTGGAACTTCAGGGAGCATTCCTTAAGTCTGGCTGGAAGGAGGAAGTGGTGGTTAGTCTGGACACAGGAGTGAAAGAGTGCAGACGCAGAGTAGTGCTGCCTTGTAAACTGGGGCCTAGAGCTGGGATAGCTTGGCCCAGTGAAGCAAGGGGAGCAGAGAGGCACAGCAGGGACTCGGACATCGGAGTCTGTAGTTGCCAGGGCATAAAATCCATCCCTGGTAGCTGAATCCGGAGGGCAGGAGAGCTGTAAGCCCCCTGTCCCAGAAGCAATCTGAAGGTACAACTGCATCCCAAGGGCCTGGTGTGGGCTCCAGCAGAGAAGCACCAGAGAGGGCCTGCGCAGTCTACCACACAGAAAAGGGGACGAACAACAAGTCCCAGCAGCAAGAGGGCAATTGCGAACCCAAAGTGCAGTGTCCTAAAACAGCAGAGAAAGATTAAGGAGTAGGCCTCATACTCAACTGGCCAAAGATCACCCCAGGCACTTCCAGGCCGGCCGGATCATCTTTACCATCTGTGACGGTCTCCCTGGACTAAGTTTCTGCCGAGTAAAAGAGGAGAAGGTAAAGAGACTACTGTTTGTGCCTGTTTCTTTCATTGCTTGTCGGCCCTGCACCGTGTTAGTCACGCAGCACCATAGACTTCCACAAACACCAACTGTGCCCCGGGCATTGCTCCACCTGTGGGGAGCAGTACCACCATTGCTGCCATAACATCATCCCGGAGGCCTCACACAGCAGCGGCGGCTTAGTAGCCGCATACCACAGGTGGCGTCACGAACACAAACATTAAAGTCATCAGCCACATATTCAACTGACACCCACCAGGGCCACGGAGCCGGGCCCAGCCACCACTGACTACCACCGGACTAGTCCGGCCCGGCACCGGGTGTCCCATAGCCCTGGGGTGGGCGAGTCAACTTTTGGCGTCACGAACAGGATTTCGTGCCCGGTCACACCGGGTACTGTGCGCCTGAAGAACTGTGTAAAAGACTGTGTACTGGTTGTAAATTGCCGCCGCCATTAGCCGCGCCGAGCGCAGGAAGAAGGGGGGCGTGCCTGACAAAGAGCGCGAAGGGAGCGTGCCATCAGAGCAGAGCGCTGTTAACCCCGCGCGACCCGGAAGAAAATTTGAAAAGTGAACGGAGCCTGGTAAGGTTCACTAAGGGGGAGGAAGATGTCCGACTCCGAGGGAGAGCAGGTGGCTGCCATCGCCCAGGGCGCCGCAGCACCGGCCGAAGTAGTCCCAGTCGCCGTCGCCCCAGCCCCCACTGTAGCGCCGGTAATGCCGATCACCATGCCGTACATACCAGGAGCAGAATGGCTGCCGCAGTACTCCGGGGAGTCCCATACCTTGAGTGACTTCAGAGAAAGCCTGCACAGCTTGTTCCGGGTGTATCCTCTGACTGAGAGCCAGAAGGTGGGCATATTGATGGGACAGCTAGCCGGCGCAGCCCAGCGTGAAGCGAAGTCCTGGCCTGATACAGATAAAGGGACAGCAGCCCAGATACTGGCCAAGCTAAAGAGTACTTTTGACACCCGCACCGCAGCAGAGATAAAGATGAGATTCTTTGGGTGCAAGCAGCGGGCCACAGACAGCATAAGGGACTATGCCTTAAACTTGCAGGAGGCCCTGAAAGCAGTTAAACAGGTGGATCCAGAGAGTGTACGTGAAGAAGACAAACTCCTAACTGAGCAGTTCATAGAGGGGCTCCTGTCAGATGCCCACAGGACCCAGCTGCGTATCCTGGTCCTGCAGAACCCTGCTCTGGACTTTGCCAAGTTTAAGGACCAGGCCATCAGGGTACTGAGAGAATCTACACCGAATGACCCAGTACCCCTCCGGCCTCTTGCTATCACGTACCCCGGGGTGGTGCCTGCAACACGAGCCACTGCAGGGGCTGAGGCGCAGTCCCTGGATAAGGATCCCACTGCGGAGCTCAGACAGCAGTTCCAGGAGCTGACCAAGACTGTGGCTGCCCTTGCCAAGACCGTGCAGTCTCTACAAATGACCCCCTCGCCTGCAAAAATCGAGTTGGCCTCCAGCCCAGAAGACGTCCCATGGATGCGACAGAGGAGGATTCCGCCGACCCGAGGCAGAGACACAGACCGGTATGATTCAACAGGACAACCGATCTGCCGCCACTGCAACCAGGCGGGCCACATTGCACGACGCTGTCCTTTAAACGGGCTGAGCCTGGGGCCAGGAGCCAACCCCCAGGTGTGAGGAAGCCCGGCTCAAACCCCAGCCGCAGCAAGTATGTGGGAGGACGACCGGTCCTTCCCATTGTGCTGGATGGGATCCCTTTGAATGCCCTCCTGGATACGGGGTCCCAGGTAACAACCATCCCCCACAAACTGTACAAAAGATATTGGGCTGATTCAGACATTGACCATGGCCCAGATGATGATTTAACGATTGTGGCTAGTAATGGTCAGCCCTTACCTCAAATTGGGTACAAAGAAGTAACCATTAAAGTGGGGCGGGTGGAATTGCCATGTCAGGGGATGATAATTGTAGATATTGATCGCAAAGAATCTGACCCACTGCTAACCCTTGGTACAAATGTGATAGAAAATTGTATTGCCGAAGTGATAATTTTGTTGCAACAGGCGTCTGAAACTGCCAGCTCCGGGCAGCAGCGTGTCCTACAGAGGGAGATCAGAGCCCTGATGAGGAGGCAGCAAGTAGAGCTAGCCGGAGGAGAAATTGGCAGTGTGAGGGTAAGTGACCCCCTCCCCATTGTAATACCCCCAAGAAGTGAAATGTTGATATGGTGTCGGGCAGCAATAGGCCTCAAGGGTCAGGATTACCATGCCTTGGTAGAACCAGTGTATTCAGACAGTAGGCCTGGAGTCCTGATAGCCAGAGGGGTAGCGGACGTCCGCAAGGGGAGAGTGCCCGTCCGTGTCCTGAATTGTGGGGAGGAGGAGGCCAAATTGCCCCGGTACGCCACTGTAGCAAAACTGTACACTGTCAGTAACAATACCATTAAAGCAGTGGAACCCTTGATCCCGTCCGACCAGGCGGAAGACAATGGCTCCAAGGGGCAGCCAGAAGACTGGTGCCAAAAATTACATGTAGGTACCGACTCCACCCCCTCGCACCAAAAGCATGGGGTTTACCGGGTGGTACAGGAGTACGAGCGGGTCTTCAGCAAACACCCCCTAGATTTTGGGCAGGTGAAAGGGGTTAAACATCAAATCCCCACGGGTGATCATCATCCCATTAAAGAGAGATACCGCCCTGTACCCCCCGCACAGTATCAGTGTGCCAAGGAAATGTTACGGGAAATGAAGGAGGCTGGGGTTATCAGAGATAGTTGTAGCCCCTGGGCAGCTCCACTAGTGCTCGTAAAGAAAAAAGATGGTACAATGAGAATGTGTGTAGATTACAGGCAAATTAACCGCATTACACATAAAGATGCTTATCCACTGCCCAGAATAGAGGAGTCACTAACAGCCTTAAAGTCAGCTAACTATTTCTCCACCTTGGATCTCACCAGTGGGTATTGGCAGGTTCCCGTGGCAGAGGCGGACAAGGAGAAGACTGCATTCACGACACCAATGGGCCTCTGTGAGTTCAATTGTATGCCATTCGGGCTCTGCAACGCCCCAGGGACATTCCAAAGGTTGATGGAGTGCTGCTTGGGCCACCACAACTTTGAAACCGTGCTGTTGTACCTGGATGACGTAATAGTCTACTCCAAGACTTATGAGGACCACCTGAAACACTTAGCAGAAGTGTTTGAATCCTTGTCGAAATATGGCCTGAAGATCAAGCCGTCCAAATGTCACCTCTTGAAGCCAAAGGTACAGTACCTGGGTCATGTAGTCAGCGCAGAAGGTGTGGCACCTGATCCGGAGAAAGTCACTGTAATCAAGGACTGGCCAAGACCCACCACAGTGAAGGAGGTGCGGCAGTTCCTTGGACTGGTGGGCTACTACCGAAGGTTCATTGATGGTTTCACCAAGATAGCAGCGCCCCTTCAAGATCTCCTGGTGGGCCAGCCAAAGCAGGCTAAGAAGCAGAGCCCTCCATTTGAATGGAGCAGCCAACTGGAAACATCCTTTGTCCGGCTGAAAGGGGCTCTCACGGGAGAAGAAATTCTGGCCTACCCTGACTACAGCCAACCGTTTGTACTGTATACAGACGCCAGCAACGTGGGACTGGGAGCAGTTCTGTCCCAGGTACAGGGAGGCAGAGAGAGGGTGATAGCGTACGCCAGTAGGAAGCTTCGGCCCACAGAAAGGAATCCAGAAAACTACAGTTCCTTCAAGCTGGAGTTCCTCGCTATTGTTTGGGCAGTGACTGAACGCTTCAAGCACTATCTGGCATCGGCCAAGTTCACCATCTTCACGGACAACAATCCGTTGACACACCTGGCAACAGCCAAGTTAGGTGCGATGGAACAGCGATGGATGGCCCGGCTGTCTAACTTTGACTTTACCATCAAGTATCGGGCTGGCAAGAAGAATAACAATGCTGATGCGCTGTCCAGAATGCCTCACTTGCTCGAGTCTGGAGAAGACATGGATGAACTCGAAGAGATAGAGTTACCGGCTTTCCATCACCAAGGTGTGTCCCAGTGTGAGCATGCTGTGGGAGTGAAGCGCTCAAGCCAGCACGGGGTCTCGGTCAACCCCTTACTCCACCATAATTGGGAAGAAACACAGAACGGTGACCCGGCCGTGCGATTGGTCAAAGAGAAGCTAGCGCAAGCTGAGACCCATCTTGGCCCAGACGCTCCAGAGGAAGCCCAGCAGCTGTGGAAGGAGAGGGGACGACTGTTCACCTACCAAGGCAAGCTCTGCAAGAGATATGTCAACTATCGAACAAATGAACTTGTCTGGCAGATAGTGGTTCCGCAGAGAGATGCTCCAATGGTCCTAGCAGCGTATCATGATAACGCAGGACACTTCGGGTGGAAGAAGTTGGAGGCCCTACTCCGTGATCGGTTCTATTGGGTGCACATGAGGAAGATGATCGAGAAGTGGTGCCGAGACTGTGGCCCGTGTAACCTGAGGCGGAAAGACGATGCCAGCCAAAGGTCTCCCCTACAGCCAATTGTCACAAAGCAGCCCCTGGAGTTGGTGGCCCTGGACCACGTGAAGTTAACACCAAGCCGGTCAGGCTATGTGTACGCCCTCACCATTGTGGACCATTACTCTCGTTTCCTGGTAGTAGTGCCTGTGAAGGACCAGACAGCCAGGACAGCAGCTAGAGCGTTCCAGGCATCCTTCTGTCGACCTCACGGCTATCCGGAAAGGGTACTGACTGATCAGGGTCCTGCATTCGAGGCTGAAGTGTTCCAAGAGTTCTGTAACATGTACGGTTGTAAGAAAATCCGAACCACACCGTACCACCCCCAAACCAATGGACTGTGCGAGAAAATGAACCATGTGGTTATTGATATGCTGAAGACCCTACCGCTGGAGGAAAGGAACCAATGGCCAGAAAAGTTGCCAGATCTGGTAGACCTGTACAACCACATCCCAGTGAATTCGACCAACTGCAGCCCCGCTTACCTGATGCGAGCCAGACCAGGCAAGTTGCCTGTAGACTTTGAAATGGGGACTGTGTCGCCTGAGGCGGTTCAAGAAATAGAGGATTGGGATACAGAACGGCAGCAGCGGTACCGTAAGGTCCAGGAGTGCGTAGAGAGGAGCCTGTCTCAAGCAAGAACGAGACAAGAACAGCATTACAATCAAACAGCCCCAGCAACTCCCTTAGCACCTGGAGAACAAGTCCTCAAGAAGAAGCGGAAGACGCATAAATTGGATGATCAGTGGGAAAACGAGCCCTACACCATTATCCCCTCCAACTTCGACAATAGTAAGGTATGCCTCATAAGCAAAGATGAAGGCAAGACCTATCAAGCAATTTCCCGAGACCGCCTGAAAGCATGCCCTGAACGGTGCAGAATCCAAAGAGAAATGGAAGGAGTACAAGGAAGTCCCCAAAGTCAAGAGAAAGAAGGGGAGATGATTCAAACCATCCTTGGAAAGTTCCCCAAAACTTGGACCCGAATAAACAATGCCATAGTGGTACCAGTTTTGACGTTTCCGCAGTTGGTCGAGCCAGAAACAGAAAAGGTTCCGGATCCACCTAAAGAATCGTCCGCTCCAGCACGAGATGACACGCCAGCAGTGGAACAGGAGGATCAACCCCCTGTCAGTGGTGAACCTGTCATACCCTTGGCGACTCTTAGATCACAAAGGCAACCATCACGCTTACCTATGGGGGTTAGGCCCACCTGTAGTGCTGAGATAGAAGACGCACCACGTAGTCAGGGGCAAACACCAGAGCTACGTAGGTCCCAGCGCAGCACTCGGGGACAACCCCCTCTAAGGTATAGGGAGTCAACTGTATAAGGGAAAGAGTACTTATTAGGATGTAAATAGTTATGCAAAATGTCTGTCATGTTGTGTACAAAATGTTTTCTTTTTCTTTGATTGCGAAAATGGACAATTGGGCCACTGGACTATGGGTGGCCAACACCTAAATTGTTCATAGTTAGCACCAGTGTGCTCAACACCCCTGAAGAAAAACCCGTCCGGCGTGCATAGAGTGGGGTCATCAATGCTCTGACGCACGCCCAGAGCCTACGTTGGGGGTTTGAACGCGGCGGGTCCCCCATGGAGCAGTGTAATGGACACCCGGCAGGGAGCCACACTGGACTCTTATAGTAATGTTTAAGGTTGTAACGTTAAAGTAATTGCGCCTCCCATAATGGGATGAAATGTTCTAACATGTCATGTTTGTCTCTACAGTCCGGGAGTACTGAATTTAACTAAGGGGGAGTGTGGCGCCCCAGGACCTGGTCGCCACAACAGCATTGCCCTCCCAGAAGGGTTAATGCTGAGCCTGGAGGTAATTGGGAGATCTATTGGCCAGTAAGTTAACACTCAACACAGTTCTCCCTCCGGCCAGCAGGGGGAGCTCTGAACCTGGAACTTCAGGGAGCATTCCTTAAGTCTGGCTGGAAGGAGGAAGTGGTGGTTAGTCTGGACACAGGAGTGAAAGAGTGCAGACGCAGAGTAGTGCTGCCTTGTAAACTGGGGCCTAGAGCTGGGATAGCTTGGCCCAGTGAAGCAAGGGGAGCAGAGAGGCACAGCAGGGACTCGGACATCGGAGTCTGTAGTTGCCAGGGCATAAAATCCATCCCTGGTAGCTGAATCCGGAGGGCAGGAGAGCTGTAAGCCCCCTGTCCCAGAAGCAATCTGAAGGTACAACTGCATCCCAAGGGCCTGGTGTGGGCTCCAGCAGAGAAGCACCAGAGAGGGCCTGCGCAGTCTACCACACAGAAAAGGGGACGAACAACAAGTCCCAGCAGCAAGAGGGCAATTGCGAACCCAAAGTGCAGTGTCCTAAAACAGCAGAGAAAGATTAAGGAGTAGGCCTCATACTCAACTGGCCAAAGATCACCCCAGGCACTTCCAGGCCGGCCGGATCATCTTTACCATCTGTGACGGTCTCCCTGGACTAAGTTTCTGCCGAGTAAAAGAGGAGAAGGTAAAGAGACTACTGTTTGTGCCTGTTTCTTTCATTGCTTGTCGGCCCTGCACCGTGTTAGTCACGCAGCACCATAGACTTCCACAAACACCAACTGTGCCCCGGGCATTGCTCCACCTGTGGGGAGCAGTACCACCATTGCTGCCATAACATCATCCCGGAGGCCTCACACAGCAGCGGCGGCTTAGTAGCCGCATACCACAGGTGGCGTCACGAACACAAACATTAAAGTCATCAGCCACATATTCAACTGACACCCACCAGGGCCACGGAGCCGGGCCCAGCCACCACTGACTACCACCGGACTAGTCCGGCCCGGCACCGGGTGTCCCATAGCCCTGGGGTGGGCGAGTCATTATTTTTTTTATTCATTAACAAAATGCAAACGAAATTAACAAAAGAGAAATCTAAATCATATCAATATTTTGAGTGAATGCCCTTTATCTTAAAAACAGCGTCAGTTCTATTACGTACTTGTCGCTTGTATACAATTTTGAAGGAACCCAGCAGGGGGTTGTTCCTAACATCTTGGAGAACCAACCTCAGATTTTCTGTGAATGTCATGTGTTCAAATCCTTGTTTCGTCATGTGATCCCAGGCAGACTAGCTGATGTGAGATCAGGGCTCTGTGGGGACCAAATAATGACTCTCAAGGCTCTTTGGGGGCCGAGTGATAACTTCCAAGACTCTGTGAGGGCCGGATCATCACTTCGAGGGCTCTGTGGGCTTTCAGTTATTATTTCCAGGGCTCTATGGGGCTGGATCATGAATTCCAGGGCTTTGTGGTGGCTGGATAATCATTCAAAACAGGGAGGAAATCCAGCACAAAAACGTGCATAGATGCAAAATTTGAGGAAGATTAAAAAGTCATTTTTATTCCTTAATAATTAAAAAACATAGGGAGTATAAAAACTCCTATGATTTACGCGTTTCAGACTCTCAGTCCTTAGTCATAATCATTGACTTATGACTAAGGACTGAGCGTCTGAAACGCGTAAATCATAGGAGTTTTTATACTATGTTTTTTAATTATTAAGGAATAAAGATGACTTTTTAATCGTCCTCAAATTTTTGCATCTATGGAGGGTTTTGTGCTGGATTTACTCCCTGATTTCATTGATTGCAGCCTTCCTTGTCCACCGAGCACCGTCCAGGAATCTCCATCCAGCTTTGAATCAAACAACTAACTGGTGAGCTTTAACCTTTCTATTTTTGCCAGATAATCATTCCCAGGGCTCTGTGTGGGCTGGATCATCACTTCCGAGGCTCTGTGGGGGCTGAATTTTTACTTCCAGGGCTCAGATCATCACTTCCAGTGCTCTGTAGGGGCCGGATCATCACTTCAAGGGCTCTGTGGGGGCTGGATCATAACTTCCAGGGCTCTATGGGGGCCATATCATTAATTTCAGAACTTCATTTTGCAGTATCATGCAGTACTATCAAGGAGGTGTCTAATTATTTCCAAATTTACTCTGGAGCAGAAGAACAACCCCAAACATACAGCCAATCTCATTAAGAACTATTGTGGCGCCCTGAACAAGCCAGGGGCCACAGAGCACAACACCTACACACCCCACACTCCCGGTCAGGCACACCGAAGTCAGACAAAAACCCTTGTTGCCTTCCTCCAGGGGCTGATGAGCACACCAGGGGGTGGGCCAGGCGGTTGGCCCCGCCCACCGAGGAGTTCACAGTCCTGGAGGCGGGAAAAGAAGACATTAGTTTTGGAGGTGAAAGTGGAAGGAGGAAAGTGTGGTAGTGGAGCAACTAACTGACAGCGTCCGGGTGTGTGGCCCGGGCGGGACAGCAAGGTTGGCAGACGGTGGTGACCGTCTGCAGGAGTGGCCTATCAGAGTTACCGTAAGGACCGCGGACGGGCGGTGGCCCGGCGGTACCGGACCGGTACACGAAGAGAAGTCAGCACCATCTGGCAGGGGCTTGTGGACCCCGGCAAGGCTAGGAGTCGCCGTGAATTTGCCAAATCCGTTAGTGAAGGGGACCTCCTGGGTTTCCAAACAGCCAAGTCCCGACAGAAGGCAACAGTCCAACCAGAAGAGGGAGACACCGCCACTGCCAAGGCAACCGTTTCTCAGGGCCAGAGCCTGCGGGCAAAAAGGGGCTCCTCCAGCCCATATTCAAGCTGGGGAGCGGGTTACCGGTGGGAACCCATCGGAACCATCAACCGTACATAGGTGCAGGGAAAGGCAGTCACCATCAACCTGCCGGGAGAAACAACACCGCAGCCGTCTGTGGGACCCGTCCATCCAGCCGAGTGTTTTACCGAGAACTGTGTCCTCATCATTGGGCTGAGTGAGTACCACCGTGCAGTGCGGCACAGCGCTGCCCCCGCGACCCTGCACCTCACCAGGCCCCGTAACCCGCCTGCCATCCATCCCTACCCCATCACCGGGCCCCGGGACCATCAACCCCTACCCATGGAGGGGAGAACTAACAACAAAGCTGCTCCCTGTCACCGCTCCCAGGATCCCCGTCCAGAGCAGCGGTGGTGTCACCATTATCACCACAGCCGTGGGTGGCGTCACGGACAATAAATCCCCACAATCAATCCCCTTTTCACTCACAGGCGAGGAACGCCGCTCGAGTCCCCGGGATCCGGCCCACCGCTCGAGCCACCACCGAGCAGCGGCAGCCGCAGCAGCGGCCGGACCCGAGCACTGGGAGAGCGCGGCGTCCCCTCCTCCGCCCGCGACAACTTGGCGTCACAAACAGGATCCTACCGCTCTGCCGTTGGGTAGAGGTGCGCCTTGTTATTGCCGGAGGTGTCCGGCTGAAAATTTGCCGAAGCCGCCATCTTTGGCACGAAGAATTCCCGCTCGAGCGTTTCCTTGAGTAGTGGAGGCGCGAAGGCCAAAACCCCGCCCCGATAGAGGAGGAGCCGGAAAGAAACAAAAGGGGACTGATGTCGTCTGGCCGCATGTAGCCAGCGGCTATGGAAGCAGGGACGCCAGGACCCTGCGGCCATCTACTGGTTCCTGAAAGAGGCTACTGCTAAAGATGCTGAGTCCGACCAACAACACCGTGGTCCCCGCGCCCGGCACGGCGGCGTGGGTGGAAGTCCGGACCGTCCAGCTAAGCAGCCGTCTGCAGGTCCGCATGCAGCTCCTCCTGGAGGAGTGGGAGGCAGACATGGCGGAAGTGGTGGCGGCCATACGGAGACGCGAGGTGGAGGGAGTCTTGGAAGGGAGGGTGAGTGACCCACGCCCCTGTACCCCTAGTTGGTCGGTCATCACGGCCGAGGGACCCGGTCCATACCCGCTCGCCCTGCTACCTCCCCCGCTACCCGTCTTGGCTGCTGCTGCCCCGCCACTAGGCCCGCTACCACCACCACCGGTAGCGGTACCCTGCCAATCTGCCCCGGTGGACCGACCTGCAGCAGAAGCCCTTGACCACCCTGATCCGCTTCTATGGAAGAAGCCGAAGGCTGAGCCAGTCAGCAAAGATGCTGGAGGCCAGGAGGCTGCGGCAGCTGGCGGCAACCCGCCTGACGCAGAGACAAGTGATAGTGACTCCAGTGACTCCAGCTCCGGTGCTGAGCCCACCCCAGGAAGTGCGGCGGGAAGTGAGCGCCTCCGCTATGTGGGAGAACCAGTGGTTTATTACACCCCGTGCAATGGTGGAAACGGATACCGGGCACCCCTCTCACAGCAGGCCTGTCACTGCATGTTTGATATGCTGGTGGCGGAGGATAGGGCCGACACCGAAAAATCAGAATAAGGGAACTGTGTCCTCATCATTGGGCTGAGTGAGTACCACCGTGCCGTGCGGCACAGCGCTGCCCCCGCGCCCCTGCACCTCACCAGGCCCCGTAACCCGCCTGCCATCCATCCCTACCCCATCACTGGGCCCCGGGACCATCAACCCCCTACCCACGGAGGGGAGAACTAACAACAAAGCTGCTCCCTGTCACCGCTCCCAGGATCCCCGTCCAGAGCAGCGGTGGTGTCACCATTATCACCACAACCGTGGGTGGCGTCACGGACAATAAATCCCCACAATCAATTCCCTTTTCACTCACGGGCGAGGAACGCCGCTCGAGTCCCCGGGATCCGGCCCACCGCTCGAGCCACCACCGAGCAGCGGCAGCCGCAGCAGCAGCAGCGGCCGGACCCGAGCAGTGGGAGAGCACGGCGTCCCCTCTTCCGCCCGCGACACTATCTTCAGCATAACAAAGAACAAGGAGCCCTGGAAGTAATGATCATCCGGCCGCCACAGTGCCCTGAAAGTTATTATCAAGCCCCAACAGAGCCCTGAAAGTGATAATCTGGACCTCACAGAGCCCTGGAAGTCATGATCCAGCCCCAAGAGTCCTGGAAGTAATGATCCGCCCCCCACAGAGCCCTGGAAGTGATGATCCAGCCCCCACAGAGCCCTGGAAGTGATGATCCAGCCCCCACAGAGCTATCCGGCCCCAATAGACATAATAGAGTCTTCTGGGATTACATGAAACACAATCCTACATCAAGAGAAGATCTGGGGTTGGTTCTTTAAGATGTTTGACACAACCTCCCTGCCAAGTTCATTCGAAAAAGTGTACCTAGAAGACGTGATGCTGTTTTGAAGACAAAGACTGATAACACCACATATTGATCTGGATTTCTTATTTTTACATTCACTTTGCATTTTGTTAATTGATAAAAAATAAACTATTAACACTTCTATTTTTGTTTAAAGCATTCTTACGTTACATTTTAGGCAGGTGGGGAAAAATGCTGTATTTCTAGCTACGTTTCTACACTTAAGACATTCAGTTGATTGTTACCTACAAGATGCTTTCCTAGTATAATAGTAGAAGAGGTTTTTCTAGACATTTTGATATTGGGTACATACTGTTTTATATGCATCTTAAAAACAGATGGCGCCATTTTATTACCGCTTGTATATCAAGATCAGCAAACCACCCGTACACACCATACTAGGGGCGATGAGGATATGGCACACACAAACAGGTTTTTTTATGCTTCTGTTCTGCTCAACATTTGGCATATCAATTCCGACAAAGCCCCGTCTCGTTTATTATTCCAGGTTACAGAGCTCAAACTGACTGATGAATTATACTATAATTATGGCTATTTATCATTAGCTCTCCAAGCTATCATTTCAGCGCAGACCTCCCCCTGGATCAGTCAGCTCAGATTACTTTTACAGAAACAAGTATTTTATACTAACTTACTAAGACAATTTTTGCAACAAGTCTCCACTGAATATTTAGTAGCTTGAGAAGTTACCAAAAATGTTCATAAATGGACCCAAAGCTATTATTATTAAGCAATATTCGGGAAACACTACTAAGAAAGCCAAAGTCTTGTCCTAATGATAAGTTGTCACTGCTAGATGGATTTACCATTATGACAACTCAAGGAGAAAATGTGTTGCGAAGTAGAGGTATCTATAGTATTTTTTGGACTATAAGACGAACCGGACCATAGGATGCGCCAAAGGAAAATAGAAAAACAAAATTTGAAACAAAAAATGTGGTAACTGTTACGGGGGGGGATCTGTTGCTGACACTATTTTGCGGGCAATGTCCCCCAATTCTGTACTAATGCCCCCACTCTTGTGTACATGTCCTCCATCCTGGTGTATACAGTTAGGTCCAGAAATATTTGGACAGTGACACAAGTTTTGTTATTTTAGCTGTTTACAAAAACATGTTCAGAAATACAATTATATATATAATATGGGCTGAAAGTGCACACTCCCAGCTGCAATATGAGAGTTTTCACATCCAAATCGGAGAAAGGGTTTAGGAATCATAGCTCTGTAATGCATAGCCTCCTCTTTTTCAAGGGACCAAAAGTAATTGGACAAGGGACTCTAAGGGCTGCAATTAACTCTGAAGGCGTCTCCCTCGTTAACCTGTAATCAATGAAGTAGTTAAAAGGTCTGGGGTTGATTACAGGTGTGTGGTTTTGCATTTGGAAGCTGTTGCTGTGACCAGACAACATGCGGTCTAAGGAACTCTCAATTGAGGTGAAGCAGGACATCCTGAGGCTGAAAAAAAAGAAAAAATCCATCAGAGAGATAGCAGACATGCTTGGAGTAGCAAAATCAACAGTCGGGTACATTCTGAGAAAAAAGGAATTGACTGGTGAGCTTGGGAACTCAAAAAGGCCTGGGCGTCCACGGATGACAACAGTGGTGGATGATCGCCGCATACTTTCTTTGGTGAAGAAGAACCCATTCACAACATCAACTAAAGTCCAGAACACTCTCAGTGAAGTAGGTGTATCTGTCTCTAAGTCACCAGTAAAAAGAAGACTCCATGAAAGTAAATACAAAGGGTTCACATCTAGATGCAAACCATTCATCAATTCCAAAAATAGACAGGCCAGAGTTAAATTTGCTGAAAAACACCTCATGAAGCCAGCTCAGTTCTGGAAAAGTATTCTATGGACAGATGAGACCAAGATCAACCTGTACCAGAATGATGGGAAGAAAAAAGTTCGGAGAAGAAAGGGAACGGCACATGATCCAAGGCACACCACATCCTCTGTAAAACATGGTGGAGGCAACGTGATGGCATGGGCATGCATGGCTTTCAATGGCACTGGGTCACTTGTGTTTATTGATGACATAACAGCAGACAAGAGTAGCCGGATGAATTCTGAAGTGTACCGGGATATACTTTCAGCCCAGATTCAGCCAAATGCCGCAAAGTTGATCGGACGGCGCTTCATAGTACAGATGGACAATGACCCCAAGCATACAGCCAAAGCTAACCAGGAGTTCATGAGTGCAAAAAAGTGGAACATTCTGCAATGGCCAAGTCAATCACCAGATCTTAACCCAATTGAGCATGCATTTCACTTGCTCAAATCCAGACTTAAAACGGAAAGACCCACAAACAAGCAAGACCTGAAGGCTGCGGCTGTAAAGGCCTGGCAAAGCATTAAGAAGGAGGAAACCCAGCGTTTGGTGATGTCCATGGGTTCCAGACTTAAGGCAGTGATTGCCTCCAAAGGATTCGCAACAAAATATTGAAAATAAAAATATTTTGTTTGTGTTTGGTTTATTTGTCCAATTACTTTTGACCTCCTAAAATGTGGAGTGTTTGTAAAGAAATGTGACAATTCCTACAATTTCTATCAGATATTTTTGTTCAAACCTTCAAATTAAACGTTACAATCTGCACTTGAATTCTGTTGTAGAGGTTTCATTTCAAATCCAATGTGGTGGCATGCAGAGCCCAACTCGCGAAAATTGTGTCACTGTCCAAATATTTCTGGACCTAACTGTATGTTCTCCATCCTGGTATATATGTCCCCCATCCTGATAAAAATGTGGCCCAACCTGGTAAATATGTGGCCCATCCTGGTAAATATGTGGCCAATCCTGGCATTTATGTTCCCCATCCTGGTATATACGTGGCTCATAATGGTAAATATGTGGCCCATCCTGGTGTACATGATCCCAATCCTAGGATCATTCTGGTATATATGTTCTCTATCCTGATATATCTGTCCTCCATCATTGGCCCATTCTGGTATATATGTCCCCATCCTGGTAAATATGTGGCCCCGCCTGGTAAACATGTGGCCAATCCTGGTAACACATGTCCCACATCCTTGTATATATGGGGCTCATCCTGGTATGTGGCCAATACTGGTATACATGTCCCCAATCCTGGTATATATGAGGCTCATCCTGGTAAATATGTGGCCCATCCTGGTATTTTTGTCCCCCATCCTGATATATATGATCCCCATCCTGGGACCACCCTGGTTTATATGTTCCTCATCCTGGTGTATATGTTATCCATCCTGTTATATATGTCCTCCATCATTGGCCCAGCCTGGTATATATGATCTCCATCTTGGTCTATTTGTTCCTCAACCTGATATATATGTTCACCATCCTGATATATATGTCCCCCATCTTTGGCCCATCCTAGTATATATGACTCCCATCATTGGCTCATCCTGGTATATAGGATCCCTATCCTGGGACCATTCTGGTTTATATGTTCCTCATCTTGGTATGCATAGGCTCCATATTGATATATATTCCCCATCAGCTATTCTACTCACTTTCCCACCGCTCCCCTGATGCATGGAGACCTCTTCTGATGCTGACAAATGACTTCGGCGGGTAAGCGGGGCAGCACATGACGTTACTGCCATGCGCCCCTCTTAGTCACATGCCAACTGCTGGCTAATCCAAAATTAATATTCACTATAGGCGTGGAGAGCAGTGAATATTCATTCACTTTAATAGCAGACACAAGTGTTCGCCCCATTCGCCGGCTTTCTACAGTGGCGACCCTGCTCCTGCCTTCTGTGACCAGCTGCCACTACCCCCTACCACAGCAAGTCAAGTACATCTACACTATAAGATGCACCCTCGACTTTCCTCCCAAATTTTGGGTAAAGAAATGCATCTTCTAGTCCGACAAATATTGTAGTAATAAAAGTAAAGACAAATGGAAAAAAAAAAAAAATGTTGATAAGGCAGGGATTAAATAAGCTCTTGTGGAGCGCAAAGGGCCTTGAAAATGCATTGCAGCTATTGTGACTCTCATCCTAACAATGCTTTTGGGGTTTTGTTTGACTGATGTAGACTATCCAGGGGAGGGGGTGTGTGATGTTATGTCTGTGACTACCTGGCTAGTCCAGGGCGTCACACAAGGACAATATATGGGCCCTTTGCAATGCAATAGTGTATCACAATGCACAATTACCTGCTTCGAGGGAGGACGCGGTCCCCCTTCCCCTTGGGCCAATGTTGCACCAATGCTATGTCTGCCTCCAGGTGAAACAGTTCTCATAAAAAAATGTATATTATTTGGGTCAAATAAGGCCAGTTGACATTGTGCACCCATGGGGCGAATTCCAGTCAAGGACACGTTAAGTGTATACAGCTCTCGGAGATGGGTCATTAATCTACAACAGGTTTTTGGTCTTCTTCTGGATTAACAGTTCGGGATAATAGGTTGAACTTACTTGGCCTGTCATTTTTTTATCTTAACCTTACTATGTTACTATATAGTAAAGCATTGCAATATTGGAACCAATGTTTAGACCAAAATTACACTAAATAACAAATCCAAGCAACAAGCCAACATTTTTTATACAATCACCACCCATTGGTCAGATGTCAGACCTTATCATTAGATCACTTAAATGTTACAATGACTATGGGACAGCGGGGTGCTTGGGCTCCTAAGCTGTCCCTCAAGCTAGGGGGCCTAGTATCTCAGTATACTCCTGATGGTAGAGAGGCCTGATTTTCTTCCTGGCCCTGCTCCTGACCAATCCTGATTGGATTCCCCCTCCCCCCAGGAAGGGATGGGACAGGAATGTGATATACTTGCAGATAAAGACAGAGAAGGGAAAACCAAAATTCTGTTACACTACACACACACGCGCACATGCACACGCACGCGCACACGTAAAGACAAGTGATTCAGGAGGAAAAACAAGAGCAGGGAGGAAGCTACAAAACAGGGGTAAACTCAAGAACTGCACCAAGAAAAGCACACCTTTCTTCAGAGTGTATGGGACATCACACCACACAAATCAACATAGACAAGCTATAGCTGGCATGGGTGGAAGGATTCAACCAGTATGAATAGAAGGGGAGCAGATGAGATAGCCCTCCCCATAACATGTGATCAAAGGAGCAAGAAGACTAGCAGAGCTTAACTCTTGATAGCCTGCCTATTAAAGCAGCACACAGCAGGTATATGCCCAAGTCTGCCTATATTGATACCAGACAAACCATTGGGCCAAGTGTTAGAATATGCAATCTGAACAGAGCCCAACGCTGCAAAGACAGTTGGTGAAGTTTGTGCAAAACTCTGTGTGACACTAAATTCTGACCATATTTTAGAGAACATGTAGCGTAAATTAGTAAAAAATGAATACGTATTGGATCAAAACCAATAAATGTCAAGCCAAATGACCAACACTGGGGGGAAGAGGGTCTTTAACCCCTTAACGACCGTGGGCCGTAAAATTACGTCCTAAATGACATAATGTTACTGCCCGCGGTCCTCCGGCGGCAGCATGCCGCGATCGGCACACATCTCAGCTGATTTTCACAGCTGAGATGTGTGCCTGCTAGGCACGAGCAGAATCGTTATCTGCTCGTGCCGATTAACCCCTTATATGGCGCTGTCAATTCATGACAGCGCCATTATAAGCGCAATTGCGGTAATGTTTTCCTTACCGCCCGATACCGGAAGTCACGTGACGCGATCACGTGACTCCCGATAGTTGTCATGGTAGCACAGGGTCATGTGATGACTCCTGTACTACACATGAATTGGTTTCACTTTCGCTGTGCCCGGGGCACAGCAAAAGAGAAAGACAGCGTATCTGCTGTTTACAGCCTTGCAGCTGTGATCAGCAGATACTGCAGAGCGATCGGAATGCTGATCGCAATAGCCCCCTAGGGGGACTAGTAAAATAAAAAAAAAAGTTAAAAAATAAGTTTTAAAAAATTAAAAAAAAACAAAAAAACCTAAAAGTTCAAATCACCCCCCATTCGCCCCATTGAAAATTAAAGGGTTAAAAAAATAAAAAATATACACACATTTGGTATCGCCGCGTTCAGAAACGCCCGATCTATCAAAATATAAAATCAATTAATCTGATCAGTAAACAGCGTAGCGGCAAAAAAATTCCAAACGCCAAAACGACGTTTTTTTGTCGCCACAACTTTTGCGCAAAATGCAATAAGAGGCGATCAAAACGTAGCATCTGCGCAAAAATGGTACCGTTAAAAACGTCAGCTCGAGACGCAAAAAATAAGCCGTCATTGAGCCTAAGATCCCGAAAAATGAGAACGCTACGGGTCACGGAATATGGCGTAAAACGTGCGCCACTTTTTTCGGACAAACTTCCGATTTTTTTTTAACCCCTTATATAAAAGTAAACCTATACATGTTTGGTGTCTACGAACTTGCACTGACCTGAGGCATCACACCCACACATCAGTTTTACCATATAGTGAACACAGTGAATAAAATATCTCAAAAACCATAGTGCTATCGCACTTTTTTTGCAATTTTTCAGCATTTGGAATTTTTTTGCCATTTTCTAGTACACAATATGGTAAAACTGATTGACTGGTTTCATTTAAAAGTACAGCTCGTTCCGCAAAAAATGAGCCCTCACATGACCATATTGACTGAAAAATAAAAAAGTTACGTCTCTCAGAAAAAGAATGGCGAAAAAAAAAACGGAAAGCGAAAAATCGGCCGGTCGTGAAGGGGTTAAAGCGCATCAATCACTAGGATTTTCCTATATATCCTAAAGCCAGTGCTATACTGGCACTATCATGCAGATTCTATACATACCTTTAGTTGTCAGCTAAGATGTATAGGTTTTTAAACACAAGTAAAGTTTGTAAAATTAGCAGATTTTTGATTGACAGCAGCTGCCGATCAGCTAATAGGTGGGGTGTGTTTTCATAGTGATTCCCGCCCCCTGCCTGTCCATCCTCCCCCTGTTATTCATGCTAATTCTATTATAGAATTATTTTACTAACTGACTAGAAGGACCTCTGCTGATGTCATCATATCCATGTGACCAGAAGGGGCGGGACCTCAGACAACAAAGCTGATACAGGGAAGCAACATTATTTTTCTGTTGGTTGAGGCCCCGCCCCTTCTGGTCACTTGGGTATGACAACAACACAGGTCCTTCTAGTCAGTTAGTAAAACGATTCTATAATAGACGTAGCATGACTAACAGGGGGAGGAAGGACAGGCAGGGGGCAGGAATCACTATGAAAACACACCTCAGCTATTAGCTGATCGGTAGCTGCTGTCAATCAAAAAGCTGCTCATTTTACAAACTTTACTTGCTTGTGCTTCAACACCTATACATCTGAGCTGACCACTAAAGGTATGTATAGAATCAGCTTGATAGTGCCAGTATAGCACTGGTTTTAGGTCATACAGGAAAATCCTGGTGATTGGTGCGCTTTAATCTATAACATAGATGTTAAAATCTGACCATATTTTATAACTGTAAATCCAACAAAAAAGTGTATAATTTTAACCAGTCCTATATATAGGACTACTAGAGGCCAACATGTGTTGACCACCATTGTTTGCATGGAGGAGCTTTTTGATGGTGTTGGCCTGCAAACCTCAGACCTACAGGGTCTAAGCAATAGATGTAAGGTTCCTTAAATCTATCGGTAGGTGTCCTACAGATCCACACATCAGTTCTACGCTCCACAAGAAACCCTATAAATGTCACTAGTGTAGAATATATGGGGGCTATTTTCGCATATTGTGAAATATACTCTGCATGGAACATATTCCTTCCTTTGTACCAGACAGCTTAATTGTATTAAAAACAGCAAAATGTAATTTTCTCTTAATTTGGGGGGGGGGGGGGGACGTCTAATGATGGGCATGTTTTTACTTTTTAATGTGCCCCTCAGGGTGAAGCTGTACACAAGATGTATTTGTAGACACTGCCTCAATCTCTGGCCACAGAACCAAAAGCACATAACAAGTAATTAGACATTCCAAGAACTTTACTGTGAAAAACATTATTATAAATTCCAGACATGTCCTCCAATGAAGAAACCCAAAGAAAAGTGAGCGAAGCGGCCATGTGCAAAGCAGAACCTGATCCTAAACCTAAATTTTATAAGACTATATGGGCATTTAGGTCAAAGAGAGTTGAATCATATGATACCTTGATATCTGCAATCCAAAGGTTCCTGAGAAATCCACATCTTTCAAATATCGAGAGAAGGACCTTCACTAGACTCAACCTCCAGAGATCTTTTCAGCTCATTTACATATTTAAAAAAATGTGAATTTCTCAGGATCCCTTCACGGGATTACATATATCAAGGTATCATTTGATTCAACTTTCTATGACCTGCATGAATATATACATGGCTTAGGAGGGCAGATTCTACTGAAAGATGCCCTTTAAATCCTACACATTTCCCATTAATATCAACTGACCATCTGTGTAATGTATGGATGTGCTCCAAACTGATATTCTTTTTTGTCTTTGTTCAAGTAACTAATTGTCTGCTCTGCTCATGCGCATAATTGTCGTTTCTACGCATGCGTATTATTAAAAAGGAATTGGTGTCTTTACTTTAAAATATTAATTTTTATTCACAAATTTTTGTTAAAAAAATATATAAATTATATATTCATAGAAAAAAATGTAAAGGACAGGATAAAAAAACCCCACAATAATGCAGCAACGGTAAAACAGACAATATAAATATTCAGTGTGCTGACCAAAATATATAAACTACCTTTAATATATAGCATGGAAATAAATAATAAATAAAGTGCAAAAGTGCTTTTTTTTTAATAAATATTGCTATATATATATATGGTAACAGGTATAAGAAAGAAGCAGCAAATAAATATAAAGTGCTTGTGAAGTGCAAAAAAATATTGCTATATTCAATATACCTTAATGATGGTCAGGGATGTTCTGTGTACCGCTATGTCCCAACGCGCGTTTCAAGTGTGTTTTCTTCAGGGGATGCATCCACATGCATTGTCTGTTTTACCGTTGCTGCATTATTGTGGGTTTTTTTTTATCCTGTCCTTTACATTTTTTTCTATGAATATATACTTTATGTATTTTTAACAAAAATGTGTGAATATAAATTAATATTTTAAAGTAAAGACACCAATTCCTTTTTATGAACCCCTTTGCGGTTTTTAGAGGTATTTTTTGATTTTCATGATGATCTAAGGTGGACTCATACGGAATGTTTTGATTAAGCATGCGTATTATTGTCTGCCCTGTACATGAGTATCTGTTCGGCACAGACTTCATTGTCCTATGTAAACTTGCACATAATTGTTTGCCCTGCACATGAGTATCTGCTGTGATGCCGAGCATCCAGGTGTAATGAGATGCTAGACCACTAGGAGTCGCTAGATACCCTAGTGGAGGAGATCTGCGAGGAAGCTGAACAAGCCAGGGGTCCGGAGCCAGGAAGGAGATCATGTCAGTAACAGAGGGAGAGAGAGAAACCAAAGTCAGTGTGCAAGCTGAGAGTCAGTAAACCAGGAAGTCACGTACAATACCAGACAGAGAGCGGAGCAGGGGTCAGAATAGAAGCCGAGGTTGGTAGCCAAGAACATGTCAGGTACATGAGAAAGAGTAGAGCTGGGGGTCAGGAACAAGCCGAAGGTCAGGGAGGCAGGGAGTCATCATGGAGTAGGGGAGGAGATGGGATGAGGTACGAGGAACTAGGAAGCGGGACAAGATCAGGTCAGTCACTTACAGGAACCAGAGACGTGCACTATAAAACAAGAACTATCACTGGCGGCATTCTGGGTGGACTGGCACCCGGATAAAGCAAAATCATACCCCAGAACGAGGCTTCAAAGAAAGACCCCACCCACACCACACAGGAATAGACCGGGAACAACAAATTCACTGGAGGAAAATATGAGGCCCAGTAAAGGTTCTGTAGGAGAGCAGAGCACCACTCATCAGAATCATGACATCTGCTCTGCGGAAGAACTTAATTGCCCTCTCATTGCATGCACATAATTGTCTGACTGCACATGAGTATCTGCCCTGCGCATGTAATTAATTATCCTCTCTTTGCATGCGCATATTTGTCTACCCTGCACGAGTATCTGTTCTGCGCATGCACTTCATTATCCTCTCTTCGCATGCACATAATTGTCTTCCCTACACATGAATATCTGTTCTGCACATACACTTCATTGTCCTTTATAAGCATGCACTTAATTCTCTGCTGTGTACATGATTATTTGCTTTGCGCATGCGCGCATTGTGTTCTTTTGAGTATGTGCATAAAGCATGAGATCTCTAACCCACATGTATTATTGTTTCCTCTGATTTCTTTCACATAATTGAAGACATGGCATGCTGATATACAGTATATCGTGTTCCTTAATGTCTCCAAAGCCCAAATATATTTATATGTTCTTTGATACTGCATTTTATTGCTTATGTTTTATAGATTTGTATGAGTTTATTATTCATGCTTTTTTATTTACTTTTTTATTTTACTATTAGATTGCATTACTACATTTTGTATACATCTCTTTAGTTGGGTCTTTTGACTATATTAAAGCCAGGACCATGTGTTAAGCCATTGATGTACTGTAATTAGTTTTAGGTGTCTTGTTTTATATGTGGTTTGTTTTTAGGTGTTTTGTTTTATATGTGGTTTGTTTTGTTTTATATGTGGTTTAATGATCTAATAAAACATCCAGATATTTTTTGATATCTTCGGATGTGCCATCTGGTTACTTCTATGTTTTGTGTTTCCCATAGTATAGGACAAAAGATATTCTTTATTTTATTGCTTGCAACACACAATACAAAACCATTGACTTGAACCTCGAATAAGTCACTAAAACTTGATTCACGACAATGGAAAATCCAATAAAACCCTATAACCTCTTCCTTGCCGGTGATGTCACCGATGCCATTGTTCTGAAATGCAATTGTGGTGTTAAATCTTTTAAAGTGTATAGTGTTCATCTTAGCAAGACCCTTTAATAGCTCTAGGCATCAAGGAGAAGGGTGGGAGTCCTGGTGTTGTAATATGGTATGTGCAGCTTAACTCCGGGACAGGCTGTGACCTGCATCCTCCACTGCAGGGCAGGTATCACCGCTTACAGGAAATTCCATGGACACCACAACCTCCTATATTCCTATTTATTAAGAGTATTAAATATCTGGGTATTGCAAAAAAAAACAACCAACAAAAACCCAAAACATTACAACATATAAATATATAAAATGCAACCCCCCCCCAAAAAAAAACAATAAAAAAACAGCAAAAATAAAAGGGAAAAATGAATGCAAAAAAGCATTGTATGGAAAGGACATATTATTATTAATAATAATAATAATAAATAATAATAATAGTAATAATAATGATAATAGCTGAAAAAAATATGCATCACAACATAAAAAATATATAAAGTGCAAAAAAAAACCCAAAACAATAAAAAACAACAACAATGACAAAAATAAATGGAAAAAAGCATTGTATGGAATATAATAATAATAATAATAATTATAATAAAGCAAATTGCTGAGAATATATGCATCACAACATAAAAATATATAAAATACAAAAATAAACCCAAAACAATAAAAAACAAGAACAAAGGCAAAAATAAATGCAAAAAAAGCATTGTATGGAAATAAAGTAATAATAATAATAATAATAAATAATAATAATAAATAGAAATTGCTGTAAAAAATATGCATCACAACATAAAATATAGGAAATGCAAAAAAGAACCAAAAACAATAAAAAACAACAAAAACAAAGGCAAAAATGAATGCAAAAATGATTGTATGGAAAGGATATATTATTATTATTATTATTATTAATAATAATATTATTTAATATAATATAATTATTACTAATAATAATAAATAATGATAATAAAAAATATAATAATGGAAATTGCTGAAAAAAAATATGCATCACTACATAAAAATATATGAAATGCAAAAAACCCCAAAAACAATAAAAAAACAAAAACAAAGGCAAAAATTAATGCAAAGAAACATTGTACAGAAAGAATATAATAATAATAATAATAATAATAATAATAATAATTGCTGAAAAAAATATGCATTATAACATAAAAATATATAAAATGCAAACAAAAAAAATAAAAATAAAAAAACAACAAAACCAAACGAAGGCAAAAATGAATGCAAAATAGCATTGTATGGAAAGGATATAATAATAATGTAAATTGATGAAAAAAATATGCATCACAACATAAATAAATAAAATTCAAAAATTAAAAAACAACAAAAACAAAAAGGTAAAATGATTTCAAATGAAGGTAAAAAAGCATTGTATGGAAAGAATATACGTTAATAATGCAAATTGCTGATGAAAAGAAAAGGGCAATGGCAGCCAGATACAAATGTACACATGGAAAGTACGATAAGGACTGTTTTTGGCACAGAACCCCAGCGGTATGTGGGAAGTAGACAAGCCAAAGAGGTGAATAGAGGAATCTAGACAAAAAGCAGAAGAAAAATGAAGTACGAAGGAAGACAATTCAAGCAGATGGCGAGTGATGGAATCAAGCCTGTGCTCAGGGCAGAGGATAACGGAGATGTATGAAATGTTCCTTACAGATAATAAGGAAAATATAGAAGTTAGTCAAATACCCTTATCTAAGAACAGTCCCATTTTTACCCCAAGAAGGTCGGATCTGGGAGTAAATTCCAGAAGGACGTGCACATATTTCCGCTCCTTGTCTCCATAATCAGAAATGAACCGGTGAAGGTTATTATCATAACAGCCCGTCCACTGCCCAAGCCAAGTGACCACAGCTGATAGGAATGAGACGGAGCAAAGCTTCCTCCCCTACAGAACACTTGTCTGATATCATCCGGTATTGTCTTCTACTAATAAATTTCGAGAAGTGTCACTGATAACATGAAGGAAGGCCCAGATGCTGGGCTGTAAAGGTGCAGTGCTCCTTCGCCAAGGAGACTCCGTGTACGGGTGTGACTTTGGCTAGGGTGCACGACCCTTACTGGTTTCTTTAGACCTTCATGGATGCTGGGCTGTACAGGCGCCGCTCTCCTTCACCAAGGAACCTCTGTGTACGGTTGTGACTTTGGGTGGGGTGCATGACCCTTACTGGTTTCTTCCGGCCGGCTCGGATGATGGGCCATACGGGCGTCACACTCCTTCATCAAGGAGACTCTGTGTATGGTTGTGACTTTGGGTGGGATGTACAACCCTTACTGGTTTCCTCAGGCCAGCATGGACGCCGGGCCATACGACCACCGTGCTCCTTCACCAAGGAAACTGTGTAGGGGTGTGACTTCGTGTGGGCAGCATGACATTTACTGGTTTCTTAGGCTGGTGTCCATCGCCCCGCTACCGGTACTTGTCGTAGACAAAATAGTAACCCATGTAACACAAAAGTTCATTTGGCAACCAAACTTATTCAGTTTATCCTTCACACCGTCATGACAGACATGGCCTCACTCCTCATGGTTCTATGGTACTCTTTCTTAACCTGTCCCCCCGCTATCTTGAAAGTCCCCCCAAGAGCTTCTAATTCTGTTTCTCCCCTCTTCTTTACTCTTTCGTCCGCTTCTGGGCTCCGACGGCTCTCTAGTCACACAACTTTATAAGCCCGTCAGGGTGAGCCGTAGGCTCCGGATTTTAGAGGTTACCTTAGGGTTCCCTGACTAGCCCTGACACCATAGCCATGTTTTCTCTTACTCCAAACCTATCCAGAACTGGCACCCACACTACTAGCCAACCCACTTGCCACCGGTCATTCCTCATCTACCTTTACTTAACTCGGTCTTATCTGATATCTAATCTACCACTGCTCCAGCCTGGCCACTAGGTGACACCTGCTGGAAAACAACCCCTGCTCTGCTACACTCCGCTAGCCTCAGTTACATGCTAACACACATAACAATCAACACCATATGTTGAGTATTAGTATAAAATAGCGTAGGGACTTGACCACCATTATACAACGATTTTGGAAAATTGCAGCATGATAATGCAACGTAATTGCATCTTGTGAACATGGCCTACAGAAAATGTAGATTTTTGCTATTTTTTTTTTTATTCCTCCAACACATGACAATAATATTTTTCTATATAGATACATTTATTTGGTTTAAATAATAATAAATCTTGCAATTAGCTCCAATTTGCTCGGCTATTACAGGCTTTTTGTTTCCCTTGCATATTCAACGTTAATGTGGTTCGTGCTCAT
This sequence comes from Anomaloglossus baeobatrachus, assembly GCF_048569485.1. NCBI lineage: Eukaryota > Metazoa > Chordata > Amphibia > Anura > Aromobatidae > Anomaloglossus > Anomaloglossus baeobatrachus. The sequence continues at coordinate 51,201,829 of NC_134363.1, read as the reverse complement.
AAGTCAGCTGAGAGGAGCTCAGAAAAAAGTTACAAACTCCGTTAGACATTCATAGTGAGTTCACTGACGGATACTCAGTTAACTCATTCTGCAGTTAGCAATAGGCAGTACAACACGGAGGCTAAGGAAGGGAAACTTTTTGATGCAAAAATAATTTTAGCCCCAATTACATGCATTTAAATGAGAAAACATGGATTGTGTATACAGCTCCTATGCAGATCTATGTCTCCATGATTACCGGATAACGCTATGGGATGATTACCGGATAAGTCTATGGGATGATGATTACCGGATAACTCTATGGGATGATGATTACCGGATAACTCTACGGGATGGTGATTACCGGATAACTCTACGGGATGGTGATTACCGGATAACTCTACGGGTTGGTGATTACCGGATAACTCTACGGGATGGTGATTACCGGATAACTCTACGGGATGGTGATTACCGGATAACTCTACGGGATGGTGATTACCGGATAACTCCACGGGATGGTGATTACCGGATAACTGTACAGGATAATGATTACCGGATAACTCTATGGGATGACTACCAGGTAACTCTATGGGATGACTACCAGATAACTATGAGATGACTACCAGATAACTATGAGATGACTACCAGATAACTCTATGGGATGACTACCGGATAACTCTATGGGATGACTACCAGATAACTCTATGGGATGACTACCAGATAACTCTATGGGATGACTACCAGATAACTCTATGGGATGACTACCAGATAACTCTATGGGATGACTACCAGATAACTCTATGGGATGACTACCAGATAACTCTATGGGATGACTACCAGATAACTCTATGGGATGACTACCGGATAACTCTATGGGATGACTACCGGATAACTTTATGGGATGACTACCGGATAACTCTGTGGGATAATTATCAGATAACCCTATGGCAGCCCTGTAAATTAAGTGCTCCCATACAAATGGAGAAACAATGGATGCCAGGCTACAGGTGACCCATTTTGGACATAGATACAGTCCCCAGAGGTGCATATTTGGACACTAATTGTGTGGCGCCCCTGACCTGGTCAGGCACCACTGAGTACTGCACCCATGCTGGGGACAGTACAATACAGGTAATCCAGAAGGCTGACAGGGGTGTGGTACACAGGCGCATAGTAATCAGCTCTCACACATGTACCCATGAGAGGACCCCTGGGGATCCCAGGAGGGGGAAAAGCCTTGACCTTCACTGGAATAGTGGAGGGGGCCAAAAGCCTCCATCTCCTCTCAAGGGGTGTGGTAAGAGAATCTGGTTGCTAGGTGGCGTAGGCAAGAACAGGAGAGGAGGGGCAGTGAGTCAGTTAGAGCAGAACTCCATAGGGCTCAGTGAGGAGCAGACCTGTGGGGCTGTTGCTGTCTAACAGCGCCCGCGCAGTGGCTACTGACGGGGGAGAACGGTCAACTAGGAGTGCTACCCGAAATCCATCTTCAGCTAAAGAGAGAGCACGGAGTGGGAAGTAAGGAGACTGCTAGAGAGTACCAGGCCCAAACGGGCGGCAGATCCCGAAGCGGAGATAGATCCAGCTTTCTTTTGCTAAACCTGCCGGTGTGGGGCTCTCAAAGCCCACGCCACAACACCACAAAAGCCGCAGCCACGTAGCCACAGTTAGGGCCCATAGCTCACAGGAGGCAAGAAGCTGGAGTGATCTGGCCCAGGCAACAAGCACACGGCAAACGAAGGGGAGAGAGGCTGCAGCATCTTCCCTGGGTGACCCCCATAGGGACTAAAAGTCGGGGTTACCCCAAACCACCAAGGGCTAAGGAAGGCGAGTTAGTAGTCACCCTCACAAGTCAGCCTGAAGGACACCTGGTTCCCGCCTGGTTCATCCCAGCTACGCCCGGGTTACTCACCCTGCCACCTGAAGTGAGTAAAAACCCTGAAAGACATTCTGCGTGTGTGGAGTTATTCTGCGCCTTGTGGTACTACGCACCTACATCGGGCCCTGGGGCTTGCCTCACTCTCAGGAGGCTATTCCAACTAACTGCACATACCATCAGCCCCAGGCGACCCTCAACCTGCAGTGGCGGTCCCTACTGGCCGCAATACTGAGAGTGGCGTCACGACAAGAAGAAGATCTCCTACCTGTGACCAGATCCAGCTGAGTGGAGTCCCTGAAGGTAATGCACCGACACTACACCTCTGGGGCTTCACATCTGGCGTCACGAACAGGATAAGGACTAGACCTGTTCAGACAGGTGACCATGTGCCTGGGCGGTCCGCTTGGAAAATTGGAAGCGCCGCCATATTGCCACCATGAAAAGCGCGCTGAAAAACAACAGCAGCCCGCGCTGGAAGAAGTTACCGCCCACGAAGAGGTGTGGCTACCCAGAGATCCCCTGCAGAGTTCTGACCTCGCTTGTGAAGAGAGCGGAAGCGTCCAGAGACGTCGGGACAGAAAGAGAGCCACAAGCCTGCTGCTGCAGAGAGAAGAGATGGAGTCCGGACGTGGATACCCAGAACCAGGCTCTGCTGCCTGGTGGTGCCGGGAGCTTGCTATCTTCTGCGATCAGCTGGAGGCCAGGATCATGCGACAGCTCAGAGAGGGACGCACGGAGCTTCTGGAGATGGCTGCGGCGGTTCGGACCTACGAGGAGGGAGCCGCGCGACGCCTGCCAGATCGAGCGGCGACGACTCAGATCCCGATGGTGCCACTGATGGGTGAGTCTAGAGTTGCCCCGGCCAGCGCAAGTGCTCCAACCCCTGCTGCTACGACCGCGGTCCCAGAAGAGGCGCCCGGCGCGGCGACGCTGAGCCAGGCCGCAGCCATGCCAGGTGCGGCCCGCCAAGCCCAGGCCGCCGCAGCGATGCCCTGCTCGGCCCGCCAAGCCCCGGCCGCCGCAGCGATGCCCTGCTCGGCCCGCCAAGCCCCGGCCGCCGCAGCGATGCCCTGCTCGGCCCACCAAGACCCGGTCCCTGCAGCGACGCCCAGCCCAGCCTGCACAGATCCCATCGCAGCAGCGACGCCGATCCAGGCCGCCGCCATACAGGGCGCGGCCCGCCAAGACCAGGCCGCTGCCATACAGGGCGCGGCCCGCCAAGACCAGGCCGCCGCCATACAGGGCGCGGCCCGCCAAGAGATTGCATCACCACTTACCCCGGCCTGCAAGGCCAGAGCAGACACCGCTCCCCAGTCCAAAGAGGTCCCTGCTGGACAGCCCACGCTGGGGGAGGACCCCGCATACTGGCAGCTGAAGGCTGACATGGAGGTCAAGTTTCCACAATGGTTGGTGGACCAGTACATGCTCCCTCCGCACACCCCCAAGAGGATTCCAGCAACCCCTGCAGCAACCACGCCAAAGAGTCCCCCGCCTGGGCCTGCTGAAGAAAGCCCATCCCCAGCACTGCCACCAAAGGAGTGCCAAGAAGAACTAAGGGGGAGAGGAGGCCAGGAAGCTGAGGAGCTGACTCCGGAGCCACCGGCAGTGGAGCAATACTCAGAGCCGGAGATGTTACCCTATTCCCGTTGGGATGAGGAGGACTTGACACCGTCTGCTGATGAAGACCAGCCCAGAAACCTCACCTGGGGCCCTGCAGGCATTGAGGTAACAGCCCAGCAGAACCCAGCCCGCAAGACAAGGCGTCGCAACAGAACAACGCTGTCCCCTGCACCACAGTCTCCAGAGCAGAGAGAAGTCACAGCCAGAGACCTACAAGAAAAACGGTCCCTGAGAAGAGCCAAAGCCCAGGTCAGAGGACCCCTTTTCAGAGGAGTAGTGGAGGATTTCAATTTGAAAAGTGGATATGGATTCATTGTAGCACCTGGTGTGAAGGAAGGGATATTTGTCAACCGAAGAGATGTGAGAGCCAACTTGCCCAGAGGACACCCTGGCAGAAACCTAAAGATGGGGGATTCAGTACAGTTTACCATGCATCAAGGCGAAAGAGGACTGTACGCGCTTGACGTAGCACTATGTACCAGCAAACCTTACAGCCACCCCATGCTACAGGAAACAGATGAAGATCAAGAAAGCAGAGACAAGGAACCTACAGATGAGACAACAACAGATGAAGAAAGAGGCCAAGAAAGCAACAGGTGCCGCAGCCCTACAGGCCCAAGCCCTGGGGAAATGGAGGAGTAAAGTAAAGAAAGAAGTTATCAGTTAAAGTTTTGAAAAAGTTTGTTTTGCAACGTTTTAAAGTTCAAGAATGTGCCCACATAAACTATTGTGAGAAAACCATAAACCTTAAGGCTATGAACTGGCTATAGCCACAAACTCTCGCAGTGTAAATAGTTACACCAGAGGGCACCACCACCACCAGAGTCAGCCTGTTTAGGGGCTTGGCTCGTCTGCAACCAGGAGGAGCCCGTCCGTATATAGGGCCTTGGCTCGCCTGCGACCAGAGAGCATGCCTGTTTATGGGGCCTGGCTCTCCACCACAAAGAGGGTACCTGGTCAGCACCAACTGTGGAGGCCGCCTCTGCATCCTGCCAGAAGAGGCTGAAGGCGCGGATCCACCAGGCCAGGTATACCCTGAAACCACCAGCCCATGAAAGCCGCCTCTACATCCTGCCAGAAGTGGCTGAAGGCGCGGCCAACGTGAAAGGGTTTTGGGTGGGTTAACGGACTTGTGGGTGGAGGGTGGTGATGTATGGTACCTGGTGCTTTTAAAAATGTTTTACATGTTTTAATGTTTTATGCATTTTAAAATGTTGTCTTGCAGCCCGAGGACGTGCTGGTGATAACTAAGGGGGAATGTGGCGCCCCTGACCTGGTCAGGCACCACTGAGTACTGCACCCATGCTGGGGACAGTACAATACAGGTAATCCAGAAGGCTGACAGGGGTGTGGTACACAGGCGCATAGTAATCAGCTCTCACACATGTACCCATGAGAGGACCCCTGGGGATCCCAGGAGGGGGAAAAGCCTTGACCTTCACTGGAATAGTGGAGGGGGCCAAAAGCCTCCATCTCCTCTCAAGGGGTGTGGTAAGAGAATCTGGTTGCTAGGTGGCGTAGGCAAGAACAGGAGAGGAGGGGCAGTGAGTCAGTTAGAGCAGAACTCCATAGGGCTCAGTGAGGAGCAGACCTGTGGGGCTGTTGCTGTCTAACAGCGCCCGCGCAGTGGCTACTGACGGGGGAGAACGGTCAACTAGGAGTGCTACCCGAAATCCATCTTCAGCTAAAGAGAGAGCACGGAGTGGGAAGTAAGGAGACTGCTAGAGAGTACCAGGCCCAAACGGGCGGCAGATCCCGAAGCGGAGATAGATCCAGCTTTCTTTTGCTAAACCTGCCGGTGTGGGGCTCTCCAAGCCCATGCCACAACACCACAAAAGCCGCAGCCACGTAGCCACAGTTAGGGCCCATAGCTCACAGGAGGCAAGAAGCTGGAGTGATCTGGCCCAGGCAACAAGCACACGGCAAACGAAGGGGAGAGAGGCTGCAGCATCTTCCCTGGGTGACCCCCATAGGGACTAAAAGTCGGGGTTACCCCAAACCACCAAGGGCTAAGGAAGGCGAGTTAGTAGTCACCCTCACAAGTCAGCCTGAAGGACACCTGGTTCCCGCCTGGTTCATCCCAGCTACGCCCGGGTTACTCACCCTGCCACCTGAAGTGAGTAAAAACCCTGAAAGACATTCTGCGTGTGTGGAGTTATTCTGCGCCTTGTGGTACTACGCACCTACATCGGGCCCTGGGGCTTGCCTCACTCTCAGGAGGCTATTCCAACTAACTGCACATACCATCAGCCCCAGGCGACCCTCAACCTGCAGTGGCGGTCCCTACTGGCCGCAATACTGAGAGTGGCGTCACGACAAGAAGAAGATCTCCTACCTGTGACCAGATCCAGCTGAGTGGAGTCCCTGAAGGTAATGCACCGACACTACACCTCTGGGGCTTCACAATTGCATATTCAATCAATATGCCATAGATTTAGAATGCTGAGTCTTTGATTTATTCGCATAGGATCAGCATAGATGGTGTGCTTTGCCTTGGGGTAAATGTAGTTTCCATCCGTAGCACTTATCCAGCTCAAAAAGCAAGAAGTGTGAATAGCACCCGTCAATCTGTTCACCGATGGCAGCCGTAGACTCCCGTGATTCACAGTAATGGCACCTAGCCGTACTCCTATATCAGTGTCCATTGATAATGTTCTCCACGCCCTTGTCTGAAATTCTGAAGATGATACACTCTATCCAAAAATGTCAACTTTAAACATTTTTTATTTGCAAATAAGGAGCCTGGGTGACATAAAAGGAGACCGTCGGCTCCGGGAGGTATGTCATGCTTGATTAGAAGGATATTCGACATTTACCTGTCATTGGATTTAATTTACGACTTGTCTCATATTTTTTGATATTTTTGATTCTGAGAAAATTTGAAATTACATTTTTCCTAAAACTATTTTTGTTTACTGTTTGCTTGTTTTAGGTATTAATCTCAAATGCCATCCCTGTAACTGTGGCTTTAAATGCGCGTGTTCGATTTCTCTGCAGCACCCCCGCAGGGGAAATTGAGTATTACATTTAATAAAGGGAAAGAAATTGGGTAGTAAGATGTGCGGTGGTTCTCCAAAGTGAGAGGTGTCCTTGTAGCCATTCTTTTCTAGTGGATTAGGGTCCTGAACAGGAGACCTCCTCTCTGTTAATTAAGATTTCCCCCCTTAGGATCTTTCTAACACATTCAAGGGGAAATATAAATATGCTTAAAGGTAACCTGTCACCAGATTTTGTCTTTCTAAACAAAAACTAGCACCTTAAGCAACGCCTGTGCTGCATTCTACCTGCATGTTACCCCCTGATCCCCCCTTTAGACCCCACAAATACCTTTATAAAATCCCCTGCCCTGTATGTAAATTGTCCGGTCCGATGGGCGTCCTCCTAATCTGCGCCTCCTGTCCCTTCTTTCGCCCTCCTCCTGTGCTCATGAACGTGGAAGACACCTCAGATGCCATGCACGTAAGCGGGTAAAATCTCTATGGTCCTGTGTTGCGCAGGTGCACTTTGTTCTGCTTTGTTGCGGGCAGAGCTGAAAACATAGGTGCGTCTGTGCGAACCAGTGAGTTGTCTGCACAGGCGAGAGATTTTGCCCGGCAATGCGGATGAAGTGGGTGACATAATCTACATCGCCGGGCAAAATGTCGCGCCTGCGCAGAGAACTCCCGCCTGCGCAGGCGCAACTATATTTTCGGCTTTGCCTACAACAAAGTGCGCCTGCGCGAACCGGGAATATGGAGATTTTTGCCTTCCTATGCAGATGGTGTCCGAGGCATCATCCATGTCAATCAGCACAGGAGGAGAGTGAAAGGAGGGACAGGAGGTGCAGATTAGGACACTCATCGGTCCGGGCAATATACATACGGGGCGGGAGATTTTATAAAGGTATTTATGGGGTCTAAGGGGGAGGGGTGGTCAGGGGGTAACGTGCACCTTTATAGAATGCAGGCGCTGCTTAAGGTGTTAGTTTTAGTTTGGAAGGCCAAATCTGGTGACAGGTTCCCTTTAAATTTAAAATTTAAAGGGGTTTTTCACTTTTGGGAAATTGGACCTAAAATGCTCTAAAATATCGTCGTTCTTTGCACAAGTTGATGATGTGCGCTGTCAACATGACATCCCAGCTGCAGCCAAAACACTGAGGCCCATTGAACAGCAGGGATCTGACACTGGCCCCGTGGAGTATGAGCACCTGCTCTATTTGTTATTTCAGAGCATTTTATGGTCCATCTTCCTCAAAGTGGAAAACCCCTTTAATTTTCTTTTTATTGCTCATCATTAAGATTGATCCTCTGAGAATTTATGTCCGACTGGCTCCTGGAGTAGTGTATGTACAGTGACTCCAAAAGTGTTCATGTAAGATTTAACACAAAACATGGGGAGGATGTTATCTGTATTTATTTTTCCAAGTATCCAATCATTTAGCGGCAATTTTTTGAAATTGGTAAACCCCTTTAATTATATTTTGGAGAATTGGTCATTACAAAAAACCCTCTAAAAATCAGAATAATGCCTTAATAGACAAATGACAATCTTACCAACTCTCCCAAAATGTTTGGAAATCTCCCAAGAAAAAGAAAGAAAAATCTCCTGGAATCCTAGAAGAGTTAGCAGCTATGAGTGACCAGCAAATTCTCCTGGTCTCCTGAAAGCAGCACTTACAGAGTGTTTCTTCTATGTAATGCTGGGATCATCTATCATTAGACATAAGTCCCATGTCTACCTGTCATTGGGTAAAAAGGGCACGGAAGAGGACTGTAATATGGCTGCTGGATACGTCAAAAAGGGGAGATATGTATCACAGAGGTGGTTATCCTCTGTGATGTAGGCCTGGAAGCAAGCTCCAGTACAATAGTTCTGAGAGGCTTAATAGGGCTGACAATGTGAAAATGAAAAAATGCTCCAGCGTTAAATCTTCCAGTATAAAAAGTCCATTTTTATTTCAAGCTCAATAAAATCAGAATGCCAGCAAACAATAAACATTGCAGTGCAAAACCAACGCATTTCGGTGTTAAATAGCCTTAACCATGGTATGAAAAAAATAGGGGAAACGCAGAAGGACTATAATGACCTGGCTCTGCAATATGCAAAAGAGTACACCAAGTTGAAACCAGAGATCTTGGTGTGGCTAAAGGCCACTTTACACGCAGTGACATCACTAGCGATGTCGCTGCCGATCGCACATGCCCCCGTCGTTTGTGCGTCACGGACAAATCGCTGCCTGTGGCGCACAATATCGCTAGTACGCATCACACGGACTTACCTTCCCTGCGACGTCGCTGTGGCCGGCAAACTGCCTCTTTTCTAAGGGGGCGGTTCGTGCGGTGTCATAGTGATGTCACAAGGGAGGCGTCCAATTGAAGCGGAGGGGCGGAGAGCAGCCGCAGGAAAATGACGCCCACCTCCTTGCCGGAGGACGCAGGTACGCTGTTGTTCGTTGTTCCCGGGGTGTCACACGTAGCAATGTATGCTGCCTCAGGAACGACGAACAACCTGCGTCCTGAAACAGCAACGATATTTGGGATTAGAACGACTTGTCAACGATCAACGACTAGGTGAGTAATTTTGATCGTTAGCGGTCGTTCGTACGTTTCACACGCAATGACGTAGCTAACGAGGCCGGATGTGTGTCACGAATTCCGTGACCCCAACAACATCTAATTAGCGATGTCGTTGCGTGTAAAGCGGCCTTAAGAGTAACTGTCAAGGAGCAATGGGTGCACTGCTGGGGCTATTTCAGAGACAATCCTCACCGGTCCCAATTGTTCAACTTATTACATCTGTTTCAGAAGTGGTTGGAACCGTAATCTTCCTCCCCAGGACACGTCACAAAGTTGGTTATCCTCTCTGATGTAAGCCTGGAAGCTAGCTCCAGTACATATGGTACTGAGAGGGTTAATAGGGCAGAGAAGAGCCAGATTTGATAGCAGTCAGAAAGACGGGGAAGACTGGCTGCTCACATATCCTCAAGCTGGGCGTGGTATAGCTGACATAAGAAAGTCTGAGTGGATTCATGAGCTGTCTGTGTGTGGAGGTAAGAAGTCCTCCAGTGTGAAATCTCCATGTTAGGACTTGTGTGCTTGATTAACACTGCATCCTGTTTCCCTATAAACAAAGGCCATTTTTTGTTTACCTTGTGTGTGCCTTGCTTTATGGATCTTTAATATAGCAGACTGGACATTCTGGTTTAAAGTTGCTTCCCATGCCTTCCTCCAACCCACCAAGTAAGTTGGTGGAGAATGCGGGCACGAATCTCGAGGGGCGAATGTGACTCCCGCTGAGAAATTGTATGTCATGAGTCAACGCAGTGGCTGGAGTAAAAATAAACCAAAAATAATGGAGGAGCTGATCAAGCAGATGCTGCAAGCTAATCTCCAACAGCAACAACAACAACATCAACATCAGAAATAGCAAGACCAAAAGCAACAACAACGGCAGCAACATCAGAAATAGCAACAGCAGCAGCAACGACAACGGCAGTAGGAATAGAAAGCCCAACAGGTAATCAAATTGTTGCAGCAACAGATATAGCTGCAGCAAGAGGGACAGCAGCAGCAGATGACGGCTCTGGTTGAGACGCTCCACCCCAGGGAGACCACACCACCCCCAAGAATCAAGGTGATTACTCACACGTGTGGAAGGCGGTAAGGGGAGATCACAAGTAGGGAACCAAAGTCTCCACAACCCACTACTCTCCCCTCTTGCAGGACACAGGCTACAAATTGACAGTATGCGCAATGATGTCCCCTGCAGCCTGGGTGCAGAGGAGAAAGGAACATGGTCATTTGGATTAGGTAAGAATAAAATTCAATTTTTATATTTTTTTAATGGTGGCATCATTACTTTTAGAGAGGGCAGTCATTGGGTGCCATATACTTTTTAATGGAGCAATATAAGAGAATCTGTAAGTTTTTGCTAGCTTGCTGCAAGGGTTAACACAGAAACTTAAGGCATGTCTGTGTTGTCACAGTCCACTTTTTTGTTTATTTGTTATGTTTGTTTAAGCAGCAGGACCCTTATCAGTAAAGGACTAGAAACTCATGTGCACGGCAGTCTGGCATGCCCCTTCCTCTGATTGATACCTCACTGGCAATGTACAATATCTATAAAGTCCCTGGTGTGGGCGGGACAGTTCCCTGGGCTAAGCTACATGACTAAATCTAAAATTTCAGATTGTGTCAGAATGGATACACCCAGTAATCTAAGTGACACACTGTCGGATTCAGGATTTGTTTGCCTACATTAGTCCAAACTTTTGTTAATTTGTTATGTTTGTTTAAGCAGCAGTATCCTAATGATTAAATGACTAGAAACCCATGTGCTTGGCAGTTGTGCATGCCCTCTCCTGTGATGACACTGGCAATGTACAATATCTATAAAGACCCTGCTGTGGGCGGGACAGCTCCCTGGGCTCAGCTACATGATTAAATCTAAAAATTCATTATATGCACCCAGTAATCTAAGTGATACATCGTCGGATTCAGGATCTCTTTGCCTACATTAGATGAGGTAGCAAAAACCTGCTGATAGATTTCCTTTAATACTTTCTAAAAAGGGACATTTTTACTGAGTAAGGCTGGACTCACATGAACGTATTAAAATACGGTCCCATTCTCGTTTGCGAGAGTCGGACGAATTTTTCTCACTTGTTATCAGTGTGCTCTCAGTGCGCTGTCAGTATGCTGTCCGTGTGCAATCCGTTTTTTTCTCAGCAGCTATTAGTCATTTACAGTTGATAACATGAACATTTACAGTGTTACATGATAGAATTGTATTCATAAAAAGGGATGTCAATAGGATGGTCCGTGTGCCGTCCCTTTTTTTCTCGCACCCATAGACTTGTATTGGCGAGTCAGAGACGTTTTATGTATGAATACGCAGCATGCTGCCGCTTTTCTCGCATCCAGAATCTGGATGCGAGAAAAGCTGACCAACAACCTTGGACTGGCCCACCTGAGAGCAGGAGAATTCTCTGGTGGGCCCCTCTGCAGTAGAAATACACTTGTTTCCTTATGTACCGACAAAGGAAGCATCTCATCATTAATTTTACAAACTACCCAATATGTTGTTATATAGAAGCATAGGTAAATTTGCACATTTAATATTTGCATGTAGTTGATCAGTGAGCCTCCAGGGTCAATATTACTGGTGGGCCCCTGCCACTTTCCATATTACACCACTCTCAATGGGACCTTATTTTTTACCTCTGCTATAGACCCCCCATATTTTCGACAAGACACCGTATAGTATTATATAAAATATATTAATACATGATATACAGAAAACTTGGGTGTGGCGGTGTCAAATAAAACGGATGATGGACTACTGCACCTTGTAAGACGCCATAGACTTTGATAAAGAGAAAGGAATTACAAGCCTGGATATAACCTTACGATTCTGCTGAAATCCCCTAGTGACAGGCAGATTAAGAAGGATCTAAAAATGATATTGTGCTGTTCTCAGAAAAGACAACTCCGTCTTACCAGCGTTACGTTCTAGGTTCCCTCTCTGTCAATCGGGTTTTTACATAGCATCAAAGAGCAACCTGTCCCTGTCCGTCCATGGCAGTAGACACCAGCTGCCGACCAGATGTTTCCCCCCTTGCTCTGAAAATGCAGCTGCCCCCGCTTTGCAAGCAATCAGACATGGGAAATTATATGGGAAATCACAGTAAATGCCTCCAAGGTTCATGCCGCCCCCTGCTGGGCGGGAGATTGTGGCACACCGGGTGAGGCAACCAAGGGAGTCTTTAAGTGTTTCCACTTTTACACCTCATTAGGCAATGCAAATAGACATGACATATTATGGTTTCAGAGACAGGATCTCCCTGGTACAGATATACAGGGATGCTGGAAAAAAAAAAAGAAGGATCTCACCTCAGCAGATGGCTAATATAAACCCTCAGCGTACACATGACGGAAAATCCTTTAAGCCAAGAAGCATTGGAAACCTGAATGGGAACATGAAACTTGAATGGACTGATGTGTGTCCTGTCCTTGGAGATGTTACCCATCTCCAGCTCCGCGGCTTAACTTCTCCATTTCACTGATGTTGTTCACGTCCTATACCATAACATGACCGGAGCGGCGTCATCCCAGAATCCCTGCCCCACCTGCACATAGCCTCGACCTTTCCGAGTAAAAAGAACACAAGCGTCAGCTAAGGTGACAAAAACATGTCCGCACCAATTACCTAAATTAGGTTATTTGCCTTTTTGAGTGTATTTTTCTTACATTATTTTTTATCACGTTTTTTTCAGGTGCATTTTATTGGGGGCTCTTTTTGGTATAGCATGTTTTAAATAATTCCTGTATGGCCCCCCTCACACGACCGTACAACACAGAAACATTTTGTGGAATTCCATAGGCCACCCGTGTGCCAGTGTGTGTGTTTTCCGTGTGCTATCTGTGTGACGTCTGGATAGCATACGGACAGCATGAGCTTGTATACTTACCTGTCTCTGGTGTTGCTGTCACACTTGCTTTCAGGTCCGCAGCCAGTGCAGTGAATATTCATGAGGCATAATGAGCAGGATCAGGAAATAACAGCAGCGCTGGAAACAGGTAAGTATAAAAATTCTCTTTTTCAGTGACTTGGTTGCTCTCCGGTAAATGTAACACTGATATCATACGGCTCACATCAGTGTGCGGTCCGTGTGACGTCTGGATAGCATACGAACAGCATGAACTTGTATACTTACCTGTCTCTGGTGTTGCTGTCATACTTGCTTCCAGGTCCGCAGCCAGTGCAGTGAATATTCATGAGACATAATGAGCGGGATCAGGAAATAACAGCAGCGCCGGAAACAGGTAAGTATAAAAATCCTCTTTTTCAGTGACTTGGTTGTCCTCCGGTAAATGGAACACTGATATCATACGGCTCACATCAGTGTGCGGTCCGTGTGACGTCTGGATAGCATACGGACAGCATGAACTTGTATACTTACCTGTCTCTGGTGTTGCTGTCACACTTGTATCCAGGTCCGCAGTCAGTGCAGTGAATATTCATGAGGCATAATGAGCGGAATCAGGAAGCAACAGCAGCGGCGGAAACAGGCAAGTATAAAAAGCCTCCTTTTTCAGTGACTTGGTTGTCCTCTGGTACATGTCACACTGATATCATATGGCTCACATAAGTGTGCGGTCCGTGTGACATACTTACCTGTCTCCGGCGCTGCTGTCACACTTGCTTTCGGGTTCACAGCCAGTGCAGTGAATATTCATGAGGCTTAATGAGAGGGACCCGGAAGTAACCACAGCATCGGAGACAGGCAAGTATAACAATCTCTTTTTTCATTGACTTGGTTGTCCTGCGGTACATGTCAAACGGATCACATCAGTGTGCGGTCCGGGCTTTATCCGTGCTGCAGGCTAGAAGTGGACATCTCGCCATGTAGTGCGCCTGGACACACGTGTGCTCCACACGGACACAAGGTCTGTGTGAAAACACGGACGTGTGACCAACTCCATTGAATTTAATGGGTCTACATGCATCTGTGTTTCCAGTACGTGTGGAAACAGACACCACACGTACCGGAAACACAGACATGTGAAGGAGGCCTAACTTAGCTTTGATGATATCTTATTGATAAAGTCATGTGTGGCTTACGTGTGTTTTTATTGCATCTCTGATGTGTTTTTTCACAAAAAAAAAACAGGAAAACCAGCTCATCTATACCATCAGCTAAGGAACAAGGAAAGTTGACCGTGTGACTCCATGTGAGCTAATCAGTAGAAAAAAGGAAACTTCCAGCTTACAAAAAATATCTTCAGACTTTAGTCCATAGATTTAAAAGAAGAACGGATCCAAACAAACAGAATGTTTTAAAATCAACGCGTTTCGCCTGCACTTTGTCAAAAGCTTTTGACAAAGGTTGGCTGAGTGCAGCCAAAACGCATTGACTTTAAAAAATTCTAGGTTTGTTTCTTGTATCCGTTCTTCTTTTAAATCTATGGAATAAAGTCTGAAGATATTTTTTTAGTGAGCCGGAAGCTTCCTTTTTCTCTACTGACATGCGTTTTTTGCCTGCGGATTTTTCTAATCTCATTGAAGTCTATGGGAAAATCCACTAAAAAACACACATTTACCATAAGAGAAATTGTCGAAACGGGTATCACCATCACAATTGAAATTAACTTAAAATAAAATATACAGTTATCTATTGCATCCTTTTTCGACACACCAAGAAGCCTAACCTTAGAAGAAGGTGCAAAACATTCCTGTAAGATATAACCTAAGTAGATGAGCTGATCGCCTAATCTCAATATTTTAGAAGGAACCAGTCAGGCCCTTCCTGCCACCAGAACTATGGGCAGCATGAAAGAGGGATAGGCTATAAAGTCTAATTCTAATACAGAGAAAACATAGCCTAAAAAACGAGGTGTGCACAAGAAGAGGAATTGGCTGAGCATCTCCCCCAACTTTTTTCCGTCCTGCTCAGATGATCGACAGGTGTCTCTTTCCTTGAGTACAGGAAGAGAACTTCTATGATTAGCGGGTCTTCTACGACTGGCCTTGGGTCCTCTGACCGAAACTTGATAGCCTTAAGGCTGTTGAGTTTGGGTGAGTAAACCTAAAGCCGGTCTGTACATCATGATCCATACATGGACCGCATTTCACAGATGTGTTAATGAGGCTTTTAGCTGAGGGAGAAGCCAATGAGTAGCTGCAGGGTGGACTCCTCTTGGTATTACAACTACAATCATTGTGTTGGATGCATAAAGTGCATAAGGAATAATGCCATAACCTAGGTAAGGTGCATATAATAAATAGCTAGCTATTATAAGTACAACAGCATAATGTCAGGACACTATGAAACCAACGGTAGTCTCGATTAGCCCACCTTCTACGAGCCAACTTAAGTTTCGCCAATAGGCCTCCTTCAGGGGGACAGATATGCCTGTGGTTTGAGCAGCATAAAATGCCTTATATGTTCCCTTTAAATAAAATTGGGGTGTTACATGTAATTACATACGGTTAGGCGCCAATTATAAAAGGTGACCATAAACATTACAATAAGGTTTGTTCAATAGACAGTTCCAAAGTCTTCCCTACCATTTATGCAGACATGGAAACCCTTACCCTGAGGATTTGATGTGATCGTATCTGCTTGTTATTAACCCAAAAGTCCTAATAAAGTCATAACTTTGGTGGATCGGTTAGGTGAGTTTTGATTCTTTTATTTCTAAGGCAGTCTGGAGCATTTTGCCACTCATTTATATTCCCTGAGCAGTTGCTTCGCTGACTCTTAAGGCCCCTGTATACAGATCAGATGGCGGTGGGCCAAATGATGGATCATTCAGCCTACCGCCATCTCAGCCAACTCTCATACTCAGGAGCACTCATTCGGCCGAGCACTCCTGTATTCTCTATGTGAAGTAGATAGATAATAGATAAGGGGACAAAAAAAAATGGGTTCACACATCTTGGAATGCAGCTTTTTTCCTCAATCCCATTGTCACAAGTGGAAAAAAAGTGCCCCTTGTAACAAGTCGGGTCATGATCTTTGTTCCCCCCTAAATCTACCCCCATCACATGTGAGGGATATTATTGAGAAGTGGAAGAAATCGCAGTAACTCATCCATGAAGTGGAGACCCCGACACATTACAGAGTGGGCCAAGTCCTGAGGAGCACCACTGATCGTCTGACTCCATAACTGAAGACCACACCTCCTTTGGTAACATCAGCACAAACACTGCGCCTGCCGGGAGCTTGATATCTGAGCACCACCAAGCACAATGACGAGCCGTACATCACCAAGCACAATGATGAGATGTACATCACCAAGCACAATGCCGAGTGTCAGATGGAGTGAGTAAAGCTGCCACCACTGGACTCTGGAGGAGACATGTTCTGTATTCAGCAACCATACATCACCAAGCACAATGGCGAGTGTCAGATGGAGCGGTATAAAGCCACCACCACTGGACTCTGGTGGAGACGTGATCTGTGCAGTGATGGATCACAATTCTCTGATGTGTGATGGAGGAGTCTGGGTTTGGTGAAAACCAGGAGAAAGTTCCCCGCCCGTCTGCAATGGGCCACTGTACAGCTTAGTAGTGAATAGATAATGATATAGGCTTGTTTTTTAGGGTTCATACTTGATTCCTTAGTTCCAGTGAAAAGAAGTCTTAATTCTTCAGGCTACCAAGACATTATGGACAATTGTAGCTTCCAGCTTTGTGGGAACAGGTTGGAGAAGGCCCTTTTCTGTTCCCCATGACTGCGCCCAGTGCACAAGCTCCATACAGACATGGAGGGGGGAGGTAGAAGGGCATGATCGGCAGTACAGAGGCCTTATCCAAACCCTATCCAACAACTAGAATGTAGATTATGAGCCCGGCCTCTCCCCAATATCAGTGTCTGACCTTACAAGTGCTCTACTGGATGAAGTCCCAACAATTCCCAAAATCTTGTAGAAAACCTTCCCAAATAAGTGAAAGCTGTTATATCTGCCGAGGGGCCGACTCGATATCAATGTCTATAGAATGAGATTTCAGAGAAGTTCCTGTGGGTGTAATGTGGAGGGGGCACATACTTTTCCCCACATAGTATGCATTCTTTGAGACTAAGGTAGGTTCACACCACATTTGGGCCTTTTTGGAATAATTCTAGGGTGCCAATAGACTATCATAGGCCAATATCTGGTGCCCATTCCATTATCTAACTGATGTAACTGTGTAATGCAACTTCTTATAGAGGCAAAAGTTACATTCACACTATTTGCTGTGAAATATTCATGCTATGTACGTGCCCTAATCGGGAATATAGTAAGTGGGTGTATAAAGTGGGCCTGGTGTTGTTTAAGGAGTAGTTTAATTTTTAACTTTGGCGGTATGTATTATCTCCTGTCACATATTAATGTCAAATTACACTTTAATATCAGGAGCACGGGAAAATATGCCGAAAAACGTGATGCGGAGGATTCTTCACGTTTATGTGTAAGCAAGAGGATTAGCATGGTTTAATCATGAGGATGCATTTGTTGGGCCGCCTCTGCGCGGACAGACTTTGTAATGCCACTTTTGTCTCCGATAAAATTCCTTACAGTTCAATTTGCACAGGGATCAAGCGTTCCTAAACGAAAAGACACGCTGATGAATTAATTGCTGTAACCCGGCCGCAATCAGTTAAAGGGGAGAAGATAACGAGGGCTTTGGACTGAACAAACTTGGCACCCACAGCAAAATTCCCCGGTGAATCAGGCGCCTGTGTTTAGAAGGCTTCTCGGAGAATTCGTGCCATGTGAAAACGGGGACACCTAGTCCCAGAAATCCAACCTCACCACCCCCCTTTGAGGAAGACTGATGCAGCAGCTCTTCTCTCATCTGCTTACAGCTGCTTTTAATTTCACGAAAACTGAATGTTACCATCTGAGGGGGAAATAAAGTAAAAACCCAGAAAGTTTACGAATGGGATGGAGAATAAAAGAAAAAGGGTCATGAGCAATTTTGGAATTGGGAAATGGGTACAAACCAGTGAAAATTTTTCACAATGGATTAGAAATATGTTGCGTTTCCGTCATTACTATATTTGTAAACAATCATTTATTCTGTAGCACAGAAAAGGGATGCACCGATAGGTATCAAAGGTTATGTGATATATTTCCGCTCGGCAAATGGGGCTTAGCCAAAATACAAGACAAGGCGCACAGATTTCAACTTTTATACCCTTGAAGGGCTCGTACACATGAGCATTTTTACATGTTTGCTGCCCATCCTAAAATGGGACCAAATTTGGGTGTCCGCCTCTAGAAACCATATACTCTCGAAAATGGTGCACAACAGAACACATGGTGACTCCATCTACACCATTACAGTCCTGTTGGCGCTTATGTCCGAAACCCGTTTTGCAGGGGGCTTGGACGGAAGCCCCGACAGGACCACTAAATGGAAATGAAACGCAATGAGAAAGAGGTCTCAGAAAATTCAGAAGAACTCATACAGAAGAGCAGCTTTTCGGATGACAGTTGCCTATTCGAGTTTATGAATGCGCAAAGAAAAAAAAATGAATCCCATATGGATAATGCTTATGGAGTCCATTTCTTCGGATGGAAAAATCCTCTGTATTTAACTTTGTTCATTTTTTAAAAACTGTGGACGTAAACGGATACAAATGGATGCCATGTGGATGTAACAAATGGACTTGGATAGAATACAGATGATAATTCGGATGACAATCGTATGCTTTTCCCTGGATGAAAATCAGACAATTTCTTTTATAAGCTTGTCTGAACCCAGCCTAAATGACCCTTTTACTGATACTGGGGATTAATCATTAAAGAATCCCCAGTTTATTTTGAAGCTACACAACCAAAACGATGAGCTGATCACTAAGGTTTGCTTTCTTCAACTATGGATAATCAGCCAGGAAGAAAAGGTCCAGCGGTGTTCCGAAAATAATGGATGCCAGAAGCTCCTCATTCCTCCTTCTGGGGTACATTGTTCTCGGAACACCGCTGGACCTTTTCTTCTCGGATTGTGAATTCGCCTACCAGTCCATTGTGGAGACATACAAACAGGTGAGCTGACATATCTCGGTTTATATGGATCCTCAGCGGTATCAACAAGTCCTGTCTAATATAGGATGCTCCTGAGCCGGAAATCCCGCTATGCCATCCTTATACTTGGATATGGTTTTTGGATATAGGTTATACCTACAACACAATTCATTTGTTGCATCATGGACATTAAGTGAGACTAGTCATGGGCAAATAGTAACTATTCATGTTCGGACAATGCTTACCAAATACTATTTCATTATTCGGCACAACAAGAAAAATTATCAGGTTCCCCATTGACTTGCATTAGGTTTGTTATTCATGATGAATACCAGAATAGTACTTTGGAATTTGTTACGAATAATCAGAACAGGAATAGTTAATATTCCCCCATCGCTAATTGGGAATGAATATTGGGCAACTTTATGAGAATTACCATCCTAGAACAGATCGTCAATGTATCCAATATACAATTCTTTACGTATTTGCTCTATTTGTTGAGAGTGATCAACTTGTTGCAACAAAAAATAGTTTTGAAAAAAAAAAAAAAAAAAGGTAAAGTTTTTACTATGAACATTTTTAGAGCAATATGTTTATAAATGTTTTCATAGTTTTAGGGTTAAAAGAAGACACAAATCCTTTGCCCAATTTTATTGGAAAAATTACTTTCCGACTCAAGACTAGTTCCCGGGATCAACATCTCATCACTTTTCCTTAAAAAAACAAACAAAAAGGAACCCTTCTTTTCCAATGGAAGAAAGGGTCTGTGACTCCTTTCTGGGGTGTTTCGCACAGTGGCACTCAACACTATGGACAAATGCTATGAAACTATAGCAAAGTTCAATCCATGGTGTTCCACACAATGGCGCTCAACACTATGGACACATGCTATAGCAAACTTCTATCCATGGTGTTCAGCACAATGGCACTCAACACTATGGACACATGCTATAGCAAAGTTCTATCCATGGTGTTCAGCACAATGGCGCTCAACACTATGGACACATGCTATAGCAAACTTCTATCCACGGTGTTCAGCACAATGGCGCTCAACACTATGGACACATGCTATAGCAAACTTCTATCCATGGTGTTCAGCACAATGGCGCTCAACACTATTGACGTTTGCTATAGCAAAGTTCTATCCATGGTGTTCAGCACAATGGCGCTCAACACTATTGACGTTTGCTATAGCAAAGTTCTATCCATGGTGTTCCGCACCATGGCACTTAACACTACGGACACATGCTATAGCAAAGTTCTATCCATGGTGTTCCACACAATGGCACTCAACACTAAGGACACATGCTATGAAAGTTCTATCCATGGTGCATCACTTTAATAAATATTTGACTATCTCTGTACTTTTCTATCATCACAGTGCAAACATAACTGGTGGCAAATTCCTCCAAAAAATTGCATACGTTTTTAATAAATAATTAAATATTACACATGCACCTAATTGAGTTTTTAGTGCAAATGGTTGATAATTGTCCCTTTATACTGAAGATCTAACACTATTGACTGTGTAAAATAAACCTAAAAACCACTCTATAGTCTATATTAACCCACTATTTAAATGTAAATGAGTCTTTTGGAACAAGGGAACAAGCAGATCTATGATCCAAGCCTCAATGCACGGTCTCCATTGTACCTAATGAAAAGAGCAGGTGCACACCTAGAATAATCATGGACGAAGAACAAGACAGGTTAACATTTATAACCCCGTAATGTTTGCAGTATATTAATGTCATCATTATCTACAAAAGAAGCACACGTTACACACCGGACAGCGGCAAACACGCCATACACAATGCCGGGGCTTTCTCTCGCGAAGACAATACCTTGGATCTCAACTATCTTGGCTCTCTCGTCTCCCTGATCCGAAGTTCTCCTTGTGGATGCATCCCACCAGATGGAAAGTCACGAGTGGGGTGGTTGTCTCTTCTTTCTTTGTTAATCTAGTCTTTAAGTTGTAGAATACTTCAAAACATTTTGCAATGGAGTCAACGTAAGTAACTACAACCTATGATCTTGAGGCTTTGAGAGGACGGCAGAGGTCTCGTATAGCTTTGGAACCCAAGCCCTTCGAGCTTCGAGCGCTATACCTGTAGGCTGCTTCACCGACATCAAACTAAGGTGTAGGATGAATAGAGATTTTTTTTCCTCCTCTATCTCTTTCTTTCTCTCTCTCCTATTCTGCTATCACCAAAGAGTAAAATAGAGGACGTTTCATCTTTCACATGAAAACTTAATAACATTTTAAACAGGAGGGAGATCGCCTTTCCTACCGCTATTCAAACATGAGGGGGGCGCGAGGGGAATAAAGACAGAAGTAAAATAGTTTACTATGTAGCAAGGCAGAAGGAGAAGGCACTTTACGCACTTTTTGTCCTTTGATGTCAAAGATTGTGAGATCCGCATTTGTGAAAAATCAGAGAAAAGCCGACAAAAAAGAAGAAAAAAAGTACAAAAAAAAATGATTGTAAGGCAGATCGGGTAACATAGCACCTCATCACAAGTCTTTCAGTAATACAATCTATAGATAAAGAACCTCTAGAGTTACTTGTGCATATAGACTTTAGCTCTGTTCTTTCTCGACAAGCCCTGGCTGTTTGTTTTATATAATCTAATAGCTTGGTTTACACTGTTTGAAGATGTAAAAAGACGGGAACGTCTTGATCATCTCTTGTATGGGGGTGAGACGTATACAAAAGTGGCATATATTAGCTGGAGGTTTGGGTTACGGCATTCCAAATTGGTGTCCTCATGAAATGGATGTTAGTAAAAAGCCCTACAAATTAAAGGGCTGCCCCGTACAATTTGGATGCTAATGGGCAGATTAATGGTTGTCCATCCATGGCGCCAAACACAACACAGACTCCATCGGCCACTTTCGGATCTTTTTGGGATAATGATTCAGCCAGATGTAGAAACTTGGCACTCAAGATAAATGTGAATAGTCATCTTTTATTGAGAAGAACTTGTAGGACCAGCACAAGCACAGACGTTTCGGTCAAAGTCCTTTATCAGTGTGCGTGCAGGGGGTCCTCAGAAAGTATAGCAACTTAGCAACTGGCGTAGTCAGGTGTGACGCTTTCTATGAGGACCCCCTGCACGCACACTGATGAAGGTCTTTAACCGAAACATCTGTGCTTGTGCTGGTCCTACAAGTTCTCAATAAAAGACCACTATTCACATTTATCTTGAGTGCCAAGTTTCTACATCTACTTCAGTTGGTTTTGAACCCTACTTGAGCACCACCCCAGAAGTGCCATGTGTATCAACTCACAATGATTCATCCAGTACTGATCATTGGCCAAAAAAAATACAACCAAAAAATACAACCGGTGTTTTTAACAACTACATTTGTTGTTGAACGACTGTTATCCTCGAAAAAGACCATTTTATTTGAGTTTTATCTAATGAGCAGGTACTTCACAAAGATCAAGTCCAATGAGATAGTCAATTATGGACATAATAACGAAGAAATTAATTATAAAATGCGCTCCTGAAGTTTTTTTTGTAATTGGAGATAGTGTTGATCATTATTTTTTAGCTTAACATGAGAACATTAAAATCTTCACATTTATGGCGCCCATCATTTGTCTCTTGGTAATAATTCTAAAGCTAAAAGATCTTTGAAGCCTTAAAGGATTATTCCCATCTCCAAGATCCTATCCCAATATGTAGTAGGTGTAGTAATAATAATATTAGTAAATACCTCCAATTAGAAATCTAGTATAGTTCTCCTGATAAGCTATGTCTTTTATCTCATGTGCAGGGCATTACAGTAGCTTAGGTATCCATGGTTACAACCATGAGGAATTATCACTAAATGTGTGGTCGTAGCCATGCATATGTAAGCTACTGTAATGCCCTGCACATGAGGTAATTGACATAGCTAATCAGGAGAACTATACTAGATTTCTAATTGGAGGTATTTGCTAATATAATCACATATTGGCATAGGATTTTGGAGATGGGAATACCTCTTTAATGCAAAAGACTTTCTTGCAGCACTCCTGACACTTATCATGGGGCATCTATCCACCCAACTGCCAGCATATAACTCCCATACCAGCGTCCCCACGCTGTTCTGCCCTCCTCCCCTGGCAGGGACGTTGGTTCTATCACCTGTCCAATTGTCCTGCAGTGACTATCTCGTCCCCAGTCTATGCTGCTGTCTCCCAGCGCCTCTGTATACCTCACAGGCCTGGTACTGAACGAAGAGTGGGTGCGGCAACATCCCTTTTCTTAAAGGGCCAACGTACCCTGACCCGGAAGTGCCTCTGAGGTCAGCTAAGAGATTTCAGGTACTTATGGCACCTTCGCCTTAAGGGAGGTGCCTGGGCAATGAGTTTCCAATGTTGCTAGTTCTGAGGTCCCATTGTGCTGCTGTTGTGTTGAGTTCTGCTGCTGACACTTATGTATATTTCAGTGTTGTGCCAGTTTGCTGCCTTGCTGCTGCTGCTGCTACCCTCCATTGCAAGTATCCACACCATTCGCTACTCCATCCATCCATCCTGGATGGATCAATGACTCTGCATGCTGTTGCTGTCATTACTACTAGAGATTATATTGTGTCTGTGGCGCCAGCTGCCAGGGGACCGCAGATCCTGTGGGCTGCCCTCTGCCGGCTGCTTACTAGTGCGTGTAACTGCTAATACACCGGAGGTGGCAGTAGTGAAGACTCGGCGGCCGGTCCAGTTCACTTCCCCAGGCAAGTGAATGGTACCTTCAGGCCAGTAGACCCACTAATACAGTGTTCGCCCCGTGAGTATAACACAGTACTTTCCAGAATAAGGAAAATCCAGGGCACCAATGTTATTCCCAGAACACACAAAAAAAAAATATTTGTTTAAATATATTAAACAGGCATATAAAGTGAAGTTCCTTCCACAAATGGACTTCATCAATACAAATGGTCTGTTTTTCAAATTTTTACATGATAATAGATATTATATCACTTTATATATCTTTATGGCATCTCTGATCTGAGAATCCGGTTGATTTCTTGGATTTTCCTCACTTTAAAGATTTTCTAGGGTTAACATTTAGTACCATATTTAAATGGTGGGTTGTATGATGAATGTCCATTTATGGTAATTTTAATCATATATGAAAATTGATAGAAAATATGAAGGAAAGTTAGGACATCCAGATGTGCATTTAGTATTAGGTCTGGTTTATAGCACTTTTAGTCCAATTTTTGTAATGTAGCCCATACTATTTCTATTCATTTCATATGTGCCCTCCACCCTTTTTATGTCATTTCATGGGATGAGGAAATACTTATGTATTTGAGAAAAGGAATCGATATGGACACATCCCAAACATTCTAACATTCGGATTTCTAATGTGATGATAGAATGTTTGTGTTTTTTCCATTCCATCCATGATGGATATCACATGTCAAGTTACACAAACTCACTTAGGGTGGCTTTACATGCTGCGATATCCGGCCCGATATCACTAGCATGCGACCCACCCCCATCGTTTGTGCGAAACGGGCATATCGCTGTCCGGCGCGCACAAAATCTGGCACCCCCGTCACACGTACTTACCTGCATAGCGACGTCGCTGTGACCGGCGTACCGCCTCCTTTCTAAGGGGGCGGTCCGTTCGGCGTCACAGCGACGTCACTAAGCGGCCGCCCAATGAAAGCGGAGGGGCGGAGATGAGCGGGACGTAACATCCCGCCCACCTCCTTCCTTCCGCATTGTGGCCGGAGACAGGTAAGGAGATGATCCTCGTTCCTGCGGCGTCACATGTAGCGATGTGCACTGCCGCAGGAACGAGGAACAACTTCGCCCCTGCGACAGCAGCGATAACTGACAGCGGACCCCCATGTCAACGAGGAGCGATTTTGGACGTTTTTGCAACGATCCAAAATCGCTCCTAGGAGTCACACGCTACGACATCGCTACAGCGGCCGGATGTGCGTCACAAAATCCGTGACCCCAACGAGATCGCTGTAGCGAAATCGTAGCGTGTAAAGCCCGCTTTAGAGTTGCATAAGTTTAAAGCAGTCACTTTGGTTGGCACAGATGGCTACTAAAGAATAGTCACTAGACCGCCAAAATTGGCAATCACAAGAAACGGTCAAGAGGATACTCTACCAGGCATAACGACATGATAGTTGGATCATCAAGAAAAGGTACCAAAGTCTGTGCTCTGCACCCAAAAGCCACTTAAGGGAGACAAATACACAAACTATATTTCACATATTAAAAAGCATTAAACATTACGTCAATGGCTAGACATGGCTATGTGGCCTACTGACTAAAAAAAAAAATGTACACTTGGTTGCCTGTAACTGGTCATAGTATGGACCTTGGATCCTCTTCCTTTCCTACCACGAGAGCCACATTTTATTCTGAGAGATGGTCCTGAGCCACATTCTATTGGAAAAACTTGTACTAGTCCCCTTCGTGTCCATTAGGACGTTATACACTGATGAGCAAAAGGGTAACAATGTTTTCAACTCTTGACTTTCAAGCTCCATATATCTCCATCCACTACAGCTTTGAGTGTGAGACAACCTTCATTTTATAGACAATTATCTTGGCTATCTCATATATAAATTTGACTTGCAGCTATTTAAAATATGATTATTTATGCAGATTCTCGCCATGTCACTGCATTGTTGCTGTTTTGCTAGTAAAAATCTAAATTTTATTTTTTGTTATTTTGTTAGTATTTTTTAAATCCGCCTTTGGCTTTCATCACTGCCAGCATTCTAATTGGATCTTGATTAGATTCAAGCATGTCTCGACCAAAACCTGATCCCAGATTTCTTCTCCATGCTCCTAATGTTGGTGCAGACTGGTCTGGTAAACTCATTTGGGTATGGATACAGCTTTTTCTTCAATTCTACCAACAAGTGTTCAATTGGGTTGAGGTCTGGGTACTGTGGGTGCCAATACAGCACCTCTACTTCATTGTCATTGAACCATTTCTTCCCCAATCTGGATGTATGCCTTGGGTTGTTGTTGTGCTGGAAGACTATGTTGTCCTTTTCATACCATAGTACTTGATTGTACAAAGTAACTCATCTTGTAGGATACTGACATATAGCTCAGCATTGAAACTAACATTGATTGTGGTCAAGTGTCCCAACGCCTTTGCTGTGAAACAGCTGCAGATCAACAGGCTTTATTCCCTGAACTTGACAGTTCCTTCAATTTCTCCATCCATTGCCTCTTTTTCCCTTGTTTCTTCCACACCCATTTGTACACAACGGACCCATCTACTGACTTTCCTCTCATCGCTCCAAATCACCTATTTCCAATCTTGTACTCTCCACTTTTCGTACTTTTTTGGCAAACTCGAGCTGATGCTTCTTATGACGATATTGAAGTACAGTCTCCACCTTTTTTCGGGCCACTATTCCAGACTTGTGTAATGTGCGTCGGTCGGTGCTTGCATGGACGTCTGTGATCTCACTATTATGAAGCATACGAGCCACATCAACTACCGGGTGTCAACAGAACTGATAGACCTTGTGATGAGCCTTGTTGACTCAGATATTTTGCCTGGATGGCACCTCTTGGCTTTTGGATGGATAGTCGGACTTCATTTCTTATTCTTCCAACTGTTGTGATCTCACATGATGCAGTTTGGCAATTTGCTTGGCTGAGGGACCACTATCAATGAGATGGATGATGCTGTTTCTCTTTTCTTGGGAAATCTTCTTCATGAGGGAAATCTGCTCTTTGTTCCAAACTAGTGACCTTTTACTTGGAAATCAACCTAATATTACACTGAGCTATTAGGGAATGTGAGAACAGGTTGTAATTTGTAGCATAGAAGAAGAAAAAGATTTTTCCACCACCAGGAGCAAAACAGTAACAATACAGTGACATAACAAGAATCTGCATAACTAATCAATTGCTAAAGTCAAATTTATGTATGAGATAGTCAAGATGATAATTTATAAAATGAAGGTAGTCTCACATTCGAAGCTATATTGGATGGTGAGATATGGAGCCCGAAAGTCAAAAGTTCAAACATTGTTACCCTTTTGCTCGTCAGTGTAATTCACCATGTGCCCCATGGTAATAAAGCAATAATTGCCCTTTCATAAAGTAATAATTGCCCCAGTGTCCCCTTATAAAGTAATAGCAGCAAAGTAATAACGGCACCATACCCCCTTATAAATTAATTGCCTTTCTGCCTTCTTATAAAGTAATAATTGTCACAATGCCCTCTTATAAAGTAATACTGGTTTCCATGCCCTCTTATAAAGTAATAATGGTTCCAATGCCCTTGTCATGGTTCTGTTCCATGGTCTCTGCTCTCCAGCAGAGCTGATGCTCTGTCTTGTATTGTCCTCCGTTGGACGGGTTGTTTACCATCCTCGAGTCCTGCGCTGGTGTTGGGAGAGGTCTGTTCATAGGGGCCTCGTTCCCTCGCCCGGAATGTCGCCAGTCGTAGTACCTGCTCTGCAGTGAGTGCTCTGGCTTCCGTAAGTGCTTCTGTTCTGATCTTGTCTTCCTATCCCGGACCTCTGTTACCCTGCTCCACCCATGCCCCTGATTCTGACGTTACCTCTCTGGCTCCTGATCCCCGGCTTATACCCTGACCTCGACTCCGCTGTCTCCCTGTGTACCTTATGTGACTTATAGTGCCCGTTAAAAAGTAATAATGCTCTTAATACCCTTCAGTGCCCCCTTAAAAAGAATTAATTTCCCAAGTGCCCCTTAACGAGTAATATTATCCTCCTTATAAAGTAATAATGTCCTCTGCGGATACAGTTGAGTGTGGCATTTAACTGGGCATACAGCTACGAGCCACACTATAGGGGTGTGGTTGGGGACCCCTGTTCTAAGGTTACAGACCCTCATCTATACATTATACAGCATGGTGTCATCCTTTGTTTTCTGCAGAAGATTATTTCGACAATATGACTCCATGTATTGGCACGGTACAGAGCCACCGAAACTTCATGTGCCACCGTAAACAATGTTATACTATGCACCAAATATAAAGTTAGTGTTGAATAATGACTAATACTGTGATTAAAAAATTAGGAATTCTACGTGCTACATGCCTCCATTGACGGGAAGGAAAGGGTAACATGACATCATGTTATTTTGCAATCAAAGTGAAAAACTCCATTATAAGTCATTGGGGTCTGTTGGTCCCCCATTCAATTACTCGTACAACATATCCGACACTGAATCATAGCTTCCATTAAAAACAGAAGCCATAATGCTAATGTGAAAAGAGTCTAATTAATTTATTTTAAGGTCATGTGGAAATTAGACCGTAAGATATAGGAAAATAATATTAGTGATACGTCAAGCCTTTTACATCAATAAATCAGTTAAGCCGATGTTTACCCTTGGAAAGACTAAAGGCTGCTTTACACCAAAGATCTATCGTGCGATAGATCGTCGGGGTCACGGTTTTTGTGACGCACATCCGGCATCGCTTGCGATTCCGGCCTGTGTGACACCTCCTAGCGACGCAGTATCGCTCACAAATCGTGAGTCGTGTACTGCTCGTTAGGTTTCATAATATCGTTTAATTTAATTGTTCATCGTTCCCGGGGTAGCACACGCCGCTCCGTGTGACACCCCGGGAACGATGAACATCGCTTACCTGCGACTCGCGGCTCTCGCCGGCTATGTGGAAGGAAGGAGGTGGGCGGGATGTTTACGTCCCACTCATCTCCGCCCCTCCGCTTCTACTGGCCGGCGGCCATGTGACGTCGCTGTGACGCCGAACGTCCCTCCCACTCCAGGAAGTGGACGTTCGCCGCCCACAGCGAGGTCGGACGGGAGGTAAGTCCGTGTGACGGGGGGTTACCGACTTTGTGCTCCACGGGCAGCGATTTGCCCGTGACGCAAAAAGGACGGGGGCGGGTACGATTGATTGTGAAATTGCACAATCGGTCGTACCGTGTAAAGCAGCCTTAAGACCAATGGAAAGGAACGAGATTACGTGACGTCTTTGTACTTCATTTGGTAAACACAAGGCCCAGGCAGCAAAAGGTCATTTACGTCTTCAGCTTTTTCACATTTTGTTGCTTCTCTTATCCGATGGATACTGTTCAGAATTTATGAAACAGGTAAAGCCCAAGTCGAAATATGGAGACCAAAGTTTTTACCTAAACAATTGGAACTGGAAAGCAATGGAAAACATATCGGGTTGCGGAATTATATCATGACTTTAAGCGTACGTCCACATGGGGAATTATCCACTGAGGAATTTCCACCGCAAAATTCTATACCAAAATTCACTATGAGAAAATCCAAACCAAGTTTATGCAAATTTCCCCTTTTTCAATGCGGCATATAGAATAAAAATCCCACAGCATAAATTAATTGACACGCGGCAGTTTTCCGGTTCACATCCCCTGTCAATCTCATCCACCGATTATCTCGTCAGCTTTTGGATGAGATTTCATAACTATCACCTAAAATATTGGTACTACAAAGCACAGTGGATTCTCTTCCTGGAGAAGGACATTTTGGGGCCCAATTCATTATTGCATTCTGTGCCTCTTTTGTATAGTTTTTGGTATTTTTCACCTCTATTCCATTTGCATCTTATTCTTCTATGAGTTTTCTTGTTTTTTAATGTCTATATTATATATGTTTGCATGTTTTTTTGTGTTTGTCATTGTGGGTAAAGTTTGTGGATTCCACATGTTTTTATTAATCGCTACTTTTTATAAAATACAATTTTTGATCATTTTAGGTACTTTACGATAAAAGACGTACCTATATGTCATTGGTCGCGTATGTCCCTTGAATGTGGGTTGAAACGGCGAGCTCATTTTACTACCCTGATCTGATCAGCCGACATGTGCAGCTAACAGGCACATGTGGATCAGAGATCAGAGATCCACCCTGCTCCTGTTAACTAGTTAGATTGCACTGTCAGAGTTTGGGCTCATGCGCACGTAACTACAGAATATTCTGCAGCGATGTGACAGCACATTTGCGCTTCAAATCGCTGCAGAAACACTGCATAATGAATGCAGTATTTTTGTTAAAAAAAAAAGCCGATTTCATGTGCTATGGCTGCTGCCCCCACCATAGACAGAGCGGGAGCTGCATCCAGAACTCACAAATAATTGACATGCTCATTTTATAAACGCACGGATTTGGGTCAAAATTTTAGCACCCAAATCGCTGCGTTCAAAAAAGCAACGTGCGCATGTCTCATGCACAATCTTCATAGATTGTGCAGGGGACGCAGGACGAATGCATTTACGCTGCAGCGCAATACGCAGCGTAAATGCATGTCAGTACGCAACGTGCGCATGAGCTCTTTGACAGCACGATCACATCATTCCCCATTGCCATTGGCGGCCCCCTGACATGATCATGAAACGCCGATGTGTTGTCATGAAAGCCAGAGGTGAGCTGATGACCCCTGTCGGTGTTATGATTAAGCTCCTGTGAATGCCGGCAGAGCGCAGGCATTCTCAGATCAGCATTTCTGCTGTTCAGAGCGATGCTGAAGCTGATGATGATGCTGAAGCATCGGATAACACAGGCATAAAGGCCCCTAAGAGGACTAATAAAATCAATAAAAAAAATGATAAGGAAAAAATAAAAATTAGAAACAAAGCAAAAACTAAAAGTTCAAATCACCCCCCTTTTTCCCCACCGAAAATAAAACAATAATAATAAAAAAAAAACAACAAAAACCATATTTGGTATTG
Source organism: Anomaloglossus baeobatrachus (assembly GCF_048569485.1). NCBI lineage: Eukaryota > Metazoa > Chordata > Amphibia > Anura > Aromobatidae > Anomaloglossus > Anomaloglossus baeobatrachus. The sequence goes on along the minus strand of NC_134363.1, from coordinate 51,171,177 downwards.
CCGGATTCAGAAATGCCAGACGTATCAAAATATAAAATCAATTAATCTGATCGGTAAAGTGCATAGCACAAAAAAAAAAAATCAAAAAGCCACAATTACATTTTTTTGGTCTCTGTAACATTGCAATAAAAGGTGATCAAAATAGCACATCTACCTAAAAATGGTATAATTAAAAACATCAGCTCAAGATGCAAAAAAGTAAGCCATCACTGAGGCCCAGATCCAGAAAAATGAGAACGCTGCGAGTCTTGGGAAACGGCGTCAAAAGCGCAATTCTTACGAATTTTGGAATTTGTTTTCACCACTTAGATAAAAGTAACACTATACATATTTGGTATCTACGAACTTGTACCGACCTGGGGAATCATAATGTCAGGTCAGTTTTACCATATAGTAAACATAAATAAATAAGTCACCCCAAAACTCATGGAATTGCACTTTTTTTTCCCCCAATTTCACCGCACTTGGAATTTATTTCCCCTTTTCCAGTACAATATATGGTAGAACGAATGGTGTCATTCAAAAGTACAACTCATCCCGCAAAAAACAAGCCCTTATATAACTTTAATGACGGAAAAATAAAAAAAATAAAAAATAAAAAATATGTCTCTTGAAAGAAGGGGAGGGAAAAAACAAAAACAAAAAAAAAATGGAAAATTGAGTGAAGGGGTTAAAATATACCATATAGACAATCCCTTTAATAAAAAAACATGTACACTTTCAATGACTCATCCCTTTATGCCATAGTTAAGCTTGTGGAGCTAATACAGGGGTTCCTTGTATCAGAACAACCCCTTTATCGCTTTTAATGTTTGCCTTGGGCTACACTTAAGTTGTGATAAAAGTCACAGACAAAAATAAAATAGTGTTTTGTCAGTGACCAAGGATCAGAGTATAGTCCTAGCCTAGCTGTGGTTGCCATAGGTAATATGGCTTCGATTTGCCATGTAGGCCTCATTCTGCTTCAGCATGTTGCCCATAGCAACCAATTAGAATCTAGCTTTCATTTCTAAATAGGCACTGGGAAAATGAAAGCTGAACTCTTATTGGTTGCTAAGGGAATCAAGGCCGTGTACATTTTTGATATACATATATAACTCTCAAAATTACGGACAGCAACTCCTGGCAGGCTCCCAGCTATAAAAGCCTTTGTCATTCCTCTAGTAATGAGCCCTTAAAACCCTGAGAGTTAGACAAACGTACGACTGACCTAAAGAAACAAGGAAAAAAACAAAAACAGATGGCTGGTTATATATGGAGACACATAGCAAATTCCCTCTTGTCTTGGCTTCTAAATGGAGCCTTATAAACCTACTCTGAAAAAACGGCAACATTTATATAAAGTTAAGCAGCGTCTTATCCCCAAAGTAAAAATACGTCCCAAGTAATGTTTTTACAATGCAAATCCATGATCATCTGTAAAAATATATATATTACTGCTTAAGAAACACAGACAGAGAAGCTGAGAAACCACTTTATTCAACCCATTTCTCGTTAAGGCCATAATGCATGCTACTGTAAGGGGCCAAATGATTGAATTTAGCATTTTTATCATTATTTTTACTGTTATACCATGTGGTATCAATAATCATTAAATTCTAGCCTTCATATTATAAAAAGTATATACAATGTAAAGTCCGCAAACATTGCTTTCAAAAATGGGCCTAAAGAAAAAACCTAAAGGGTCTCACTGCCCTAAAAAAAAACAAAAACAAAAAAAAAAAAAACAGGAAAAAAAAATATTTTTTAAAAAAATGAGGAAAATCTGTGTGCACTGTGCGTCTTTTGATGAAGATTTGGTGCAGATTGTGGCCAAAATCTGCATCTCTAGGCTCTGTGCAGACATTGCTTTTTTCATGCTTTTTTTCCTTACAGATTTTAATCAATACTGCAAGGAAAAAAAAACATCCAAGCAAAGTTTTAGTGATGTGAACACATTGCTTCTTTTTTCCTTGCAGATTTTGTTGCAGAAAAAAAAGAAGCAGCATGTCAAGTCTTTCTGCTTTTATTTTCCTTCCATTTTCCTTTGGATAAAAAGAAAAAAATGAAAGAAAGCACGAAAAGCTTGAAAAGAAGCAAAAATGCCTTGTGTGGATGCTGTTTTTTTTGTTGCGTTTTTGCTGCTTTTTTGGGTGCCGTTTGTGGCCCTAAACTGCATGTATGACCTTCCCAGCAAAGTCTATGAGAAATCCGAAAGGCTGTGCACACGTTGCTTCTTTTTTGCCTGCAGTTTTGGTTGCAGATAAAAGCAGCAGCATATCACTTCTTCCCTGCATTTTGCCATTGACAATGTTAAGAAAAACGCAGGGGCAAAAATGCGGCACAAACGCATGTGTTTTTTGGTCAGAGGTGCATTTTTCTGCCTATGGCTAAGTTCACACACTGCGTTTTCTTGACGCTGCGTTTGTGCGTTTTTGGCCGCTAAAAACGCACAAAAACGCACCCGCGTCAAAAAAACGATGCATTGCATGGGGGAAAACGCAGAAAAACGCAGGAAAGAATTGACATGTCCATTTTTTTTTTTAAGCTCAAAAACGCAGCTTAAAAAAAAAAAAAAAAGTTGTGTGCGGACAGCAAAATTGAAAACTCAGACTTTGCTGGGGAAGCAAAGTCATGCAGTTTTGAGGCCAAAAACGCACCCGAAAAACGCGCAAAAACGCAGCCAAAAACGCACTGTGCGCACATAGCCTGAGGGTGCATTTTTCACTACAGAAATAAAACTGCAGTGTGCGCACATACCCAAAAACGTGCTTTTTCCCTTCCAAAATATGCTTTTTTGTGCAGAAAAAAAATCTGCTACATGTGCACATAGCCTTATGCCAGTAAAGTCAATAAAAATTCTGACTTGCTGTGCACGTTTCTTATTTTTTCCATGCAGATTTGGTGCAGAAAATAATCTGCATCATGTCAATTTTTGGTGTGCTTTTTCCCTGTGTTTTTTTTAATCCCTTGCCCCCATTGATTTCATTAATAAAAATGCATGTGTTTTAGGTGCATTTTTTGGTGCGTTTTTCTGCCAGATGGTGCAGATTTGGTGCATAAAATTTCTTCACCAAATCTGAAATGTGCGCACATAGCCTAAAAGAACTGCAGCTCAAAAGATCAAAAAGAATTAATAATAACTAAGGTAAATACATCCAAAGAGTTTGTCACAAATTCCTCATTTGCAAAAAATTTTGAGTCTCTTTTTGTTATTTAAGATATTCGCTAAACTTTTTATGGCGCTATATTCTTCAAAACATTTGACTATTTCTGGTATGTTGATGAAATGCATTGTGAATAAAAAATCCTTTTTAGTCATGTTGAAGAATTAAATTAGTTTAGCAGTGTAGCCCTACTAACGCGTTTCATCCAACTGGATTCAATAGTTTTCAAAACGGCACACATAAAAAGTGGCACACCAACTTGATACATGATGAATCAACCGAAAAGATCTGGAAACCCCAAAGATAGAAAGACAACAAGTGAAATATATATCTAGGATGAGATATATATATATATATATATATATATATATATATACACACATATATACACGCAAACATATTTTTTTTTACCCCAAAGTTATGCTTTTTGACAATACACTATTCCTGAAACTGGTAGCCCTAAGAGTTCTTTCACACTACGTTCCTCTCCCCATTCAGTGGTTCCACCAGAGCTTCCGTCCAAACCCCCTGCAAAACGGGATTCGGACGTATGCGCCAATGTGGCCACTGACTATAATAATGGTGCAGATGAATTTACCGTGTATTCTGTCGTGCACCATTTTTGAGAGTATACGCTTTCTGGAGGCGGACACCCAGATGTACTATGGCGCCGACACGATCACTGACTTTAATGGTGCAGATGGAGTCACCATGTGCAGTGTCGTGCACCATTTTCGGGGTAAACGCCTATTGAAGATGGACACCCAGACATAGTAGACTACATCTGGGTGTCTGTATCCAGTAAGCGTACTCCCCCAAAAATATTGCACAACAGAGCACACGGTGACTCCATCTGCACCATTATAGTCAGTGGCCTCGGCCGTCGGCACACATGTCCCAATCCCATTTGCATCAATTCGGACGGAAGCCCCGGCAGAACCACTAAATGGGGAGAGGAACGCAGTGTGAAAGCGGCCTATAGGTAGGTTCACATAGTTTTTTGAAAAGGGGAAAAATTAAACATTTTTTTTCAAAAGGGCTTCCCTCCAGGAAATGCGTTTTTTTGTTTTGTTTTATGAGATGTTTTTTTCTCCCTAAATCAATTCCTAAAGCGGTTTTGGAGCATTTTACCAGCTTTGCTGCCTTGTGACTTAACAGTAGATGGAATCCCATGAGGAATCTTGTCTCAAAGAAACGACATGTCGCTTTATTTTTGTGGCGGAAAAAAACCTTATAAAACCTTAAAATATTTAATTGAATAGTATTTTTTTATATATATTTTTTGGAAGGGATCTGCTTCAAAATCCTCCTAAAAAGTATTTGTTATGTGGATTTTCATCTGCTTCAAAATCTACGTCAGAGTGTTTGACACAGTTTTTGGCAGGGATTTTGAAGAGGGTTGACTTAAAAATTCACGTAGAAAAAATTCTGTGCGAATATCCCCTAAGGCTGGATTCACACGATCGTTTGGCATCCGATGTGAGTGCATTAGATGCGATATGCTAATGACCCTCGGCTACCGCTGTCCTGCCAGCGTGAGCCGAGTGTCATGCAACTCCGATCAGATCACAGTTGTGGAGGAGAGGGTGGTCACTGCGGAGAAGCGGGAGGGGTTAATCTACCCATCTCCTCCACTGTCAACTGATGGGATTATCGCACTGCACTCGGATGACATCCGAGTGCTGTCCAATGATTCACTCGCACTCATAGACTTGTATGGGTGCAAGTGACACGTCTCTTGCAGACAATCGCAGTATACTGCAACTTTTCGCTCATCCAGAATCTGGATGAGATAAAAGCTGACCATCTGCTCTCCCTCATTGACTAACATTGGTCCAAGTGCAATGCAAGATTTTCTCGCATTGCACTTGTCCAAGTCACACGCTCCTGTGAGCGTACCCTAGGCTATGTGCCCACGCTGCGGATTTACTTCGGATTTTGCCGCGGATTTGCCGCGGATTTCCCGAAAATCTGCAGCAGCGGCACTTCCAAGCCATTTCTATGGCATTTTGGAAATGCTGTGTCCATGCTGCGGATTTTTCCGCTGCGGATTTGCCGCGGATTTTGATCCGGAAAAATCTGCAGCATGTCAATTGTTTGGTGCGGATTTGGTGCGGATTTTTGGTTTTGAATGGGGAAAAAAAAAAAAAAAATCCGCATCAAAATCCGCGGCAAATCCGCGGGTGCAGATTTGCCGCGAAAGTCGCGGATTTTCAGGCAGAAAAATCCGCAGGTACATTCTACCGTGGACACATAGCCTAAGGCTCCTACTCTGCACACAGCAGAGCTGTACAGAGTATATATGATACTGCACGTAGGCTATGCATGCTGCCAAACAGGCCCCTGCAGGTGCAATATGTGTGGCGCGCACCCCCATGTGCATGTAATGGGAGGCAGGCAAAAGAACAGTACACCGACCCTATGGACTTAGGTCCGGTTACTGATTTTGCATTGAGGCTCAAGAGCTTCAATTCTTATTTCATTTTCCACAGCATGTGTTTTAGCACAAGTATGAACACGGACTTACAATCCTTAGTTTTCAATCCTCCAGTGCTCTATTGGGGTACAAGCCCATCGAATTGCATCTGGTTTGTGATTCATCATGCGGTTACAGGTCAGAGCCCCTGCACACCAGCCAATCTAATAAGCTGCGGGATCGCTCAAAACTATGCAAAATGCAAAACAGCTGGCACGGAAAGTAGAAAGAAAGGGTTCGCTGCAGACTAATCACACGTCCTTCTTGTCTGAATGTCGAGATGGTTTTATGAATGAAATAAAAAGCAAAGGGACAAAGCTGAAAGCAATTTCGGGTGACATTACACCACTCTTTATTCATAGAGCACCCAAACTTGAAACTTAATCCATGAATGGTGCGCACGGGGTTCCACTCCATGTCCATCTAGTATGCTAATGTATAGAATCACATTGTATCTGAGCATCATTAATAGCTGACTGCAATGGCTTGGTCTCATACCATATACAAATGACTCCCTATAAAGCGGGAATGAAAGATAAAGCAGCCTACACCTATAACCAAATCGATTCCTAGGACCGGAATCTAGTGGCCATGTTGCTCCATGGCTCTGTGAACAGCAATGTCATGACAACTTTGGTCATATTATTACGTAGATACGGTGTTTCTCCAAAAATAAGACAGGGCCTTATATTATTTATTGCTTCAAAAGATGGGCTAGGGCTTATTTTCAGGGGATGTCTTTTTTTTTTTTTTTTTTTTTCAATGAACAACAATCCACATTCATTCTTGAACAAAAAAAATCCAACATTTCTTCAAACATAATCACATTCTGGAGCATCAACATAATTCTCCAAATCCTGTGTGTAACACAATGTGTGTATATATAATATATCAGCCTGTCTCCTCTTCAGGTGTAGACTCCTGCAAATAAGAAGAGGCCTTTGGTAACATCATGATGTCATAAAGGTCCTTAAGCAGTTTTACCACATCAGGATATAAACACTGGGGTCCCTAGAAGGAGGGAGACCATGTGAAATTTCCCAGTTTGCTCTCACTTTCCTCTAAAGCCAGTCCTGCATACCAGCCTGCCTCCTGTTCAGTTTTTATAGACTTCTGCAATTAAGAGACCTTTGGTTACATCTAGTTCACATGACCATGAAGTCACCAAAGGTCCTTAAACAATCTTGATCTCGAAATATAAACACTGGGGTCCCTAAAAGAGTGGGGCCCTGAGACATTGCTCAGTTTGACTTTCCCTAACGCCCTCCCTGACTGTAACTATGGCTTATTTTGGGAGTAGGGCTTATATTTCAAGCATACTCCAAAAATTCTGTAAAATCATGCTAGGGCTTATTTTCGAGCAAACACTATCTACATGTCAGATGACTGAGAATAGTAAGAGTACGATCATTGGGAATTCCACAGATTCCAAGAATGGGACATCTGGTCCCCTTTCTTGGTGATGCTTGGTCATGCTTCATTCGATTGAACGTATGGTATGCAAACAGCCAAGTAGTCTTGCCTTAATTATCCTTTCATGAGAGTTCCAGTAGGTTTGATCGCTTTTATGTCATGGCATGACATTTTTCATGGAAAACCTCTGTCAAGATAAGAAGTGTATATATATGGCATAAAGGGCTTGTGTACTATTGGGATAGTAGTGGTGTGTCCTAGTTGTGGACACGGACAGAAAAGGGCTCCTGTGGAAGAACAGTAGATGGGCCCTTTGGTTGTTGTGGGAGTGGGGCACCTTACCTCTTGGGCCTCCGGTTGCACCATTGATATGTCCATTTCTGATCTATCCTTAGAGAGGTTTGCTAATATCAGATATATAGGGATTCAACATCCAGCAACCTCACCAAGCATTTATTATCTGCTCTGGTGGTGGCTTAATTCAGGGGTGGACATATCATTGGTGCAACCTATGCGGCCCAAGAGGTAAGGTGGTCCATTTCCACCTCTAAAGCATTAGGAATTGTGCATTATGATGTGCTCTTGGGCTGCAGAGGGCCCCTATATTGTTCTTGCACAGGGGCCCTTTTCTGTCTGTGTCCGACAATGGCTGGATGTAACGAGTGTACGGAACAACATTGTGCAATAGCCGCTCCGGAGTTCTACTGTTCAGCTTCTATTCACTTCAATAGCCGGAAATGGCCTCTACACAGTGTACGGAGCCGTGCTGTTCCAGTAGGGCTCTGACACTCGGCACCTCCATTGATCTGATATTGATGACCTATTGCCATGATTAGCTTAGGCTGGTTTCACACATCCGGCTTTTTGCCGTTTTGCCGGATGCGGCGCTCTCCCGTACAGTTAATACAGTACAATGACAGCGCAACAAGCGCCGGTCACATGCTGTCATGTGACCGGCGCATGTGACCCGGAAGTTACAGCGCTGTCATTGTACTGTATTAACTGTACGGGAGAGCGCCGCATCCGGCAAAACGGCAAAAAGCCGGATGTGTGAAACCGGCCTTAGACAAATCCAGTGATTCCTCTTATTACAAGGACAGCGTCATTTTCATCCAAAAGGTTCACTATAGGAAAAGAAAACACTAAGCTATGTGCACATGCTGAGTATTTCTTCACCAAATCTGCATCTCTTGGCAGAGAAAAGAAATGTGCATTTTTGTCACTTTTTTCCCCAAAGCGTCTTCTATGAATTCTGGATTAGAAAAACGCTGAAAAAAATGCTGAAATAATTAACATCCTGCAGATATTTCTGCACCAAATCTGCAAGAGGAAAAAAAAAGCAACAAAAACTTCAGGATTCTCATTGACTTTGCTGGCTTAAGGATTTGCATGCAGTTTTGTGACAAATCTGCACTCAAAAACACATAAAAAAGCAATAAAAACGCACTGTGTGCACACACCCTGCACTATTTCTGCATCTCTTGGCAGGAAAAACACAGCAGCAAAAACGTGCGGTTTTTTAATGCATTTTTGGTGCTTTTTTTAATGCGTTTTTGGTGCAGATTTTTCCCACTCATTAGTATGCGTGAAATCTGCAGAAAAAACGCTGAAAGAATTGACATTTGTAGATATAAATTTGCAAAGCAACTTGTACATGAGACTTCAGGATTCTCATTCACTTGGCTGACATCAGGAAATTGTGACAAATCTGCGCAGAAAAAGCACGAAAAATCTGAGAGAAATCTGCAATGTGTGCACAAGCCCTTACATGCCAGGTTCTGTGCCAGATTTCAGCTGCTCTAAGGAGGGTTAAAGCAGCAGGATACCCTGGTACCATTTTATTTTTTGGGGGGAGTCCATTCTAAGTAAAAAAAAATTGTTTGAGGGATAGAACCCTTTTAAGGCCTTGTACGCACACTGTTTTTTTGGTGCAGTTTGTTGCCCAAAACTGCATGTTTTTCCTTCTCCCAGTTCTATGAGAGCTGAGAAATGCTGTGCTTTTTTAAATTTGCAGTTTTTGGTGCAGAAAAAAGAAGCAGCATGTTAATTCTTTGTTTTTGCTCTTTAAGCCCTTGCAGCCATTGAATGCACTAAAAAACGGATAGCACAAAAACCACATAAAAAATAGTATGTATACGCATCAAAACACCAAAAACGCGTGAAAAATACACCAAAACACACAAAAAAAGCATGAAAAACATAAAAATGCACCAAAAACTGCATGAAAAATGCATCAAATCGCACCAAAAAAAGCATGAAAACGCACCAAAAAACACAAAAATGCATCACAATGCACCAAAAATGCATAAAAACGCACAAAAACCCACATAAAAATGCATCAAAATGCACTTAAAAAACCCTGCATGAAAAACGCATCAAAACACACCAAAAAACGAATGAAAACTCATTAAAAGCACCAAAAAAATCATGAAAAATGTATCAAAACACACCAAAAAAGCATGAAAAACGCATCAAAACACACCAAAAAATCATGAAAAATAAAAACGCAGCAAAAAAACATGAAAAACACAAAAAAATGCACCAAAAAAAATGCACCATAAACACACATCAAAAACACACCAAACAATGCATCAAAATGCACCACAAAAATGTATGAAAACTCATTAAAACGCACCAATAAAAAATTAAAAACGTATCAAAACACACAAAAAAGCATGAAAACGCATCAAAACGTACAAAAAAGTATGAAAAACGCATCAAAACACACCAAAAAAATCATGAAAAATAAAAACGCAGCAAAAAAACATGAAAAACAAAAAATGCACCAAAAAAACCGCATAAAAAAAACACCAAACAATGCATCAAAATGCACCACAAAAATGTATGAAAACTCATTAAAACACACCAATAAAAAAAATGAAAAACTTAAAACACACAAAAAAGCATGAAAACGCATCAAAACGCACAAAAAAAAGTATGAAAAACGCATAAAAAAATAAATATGAAAAACCCACCAAAACGCATCAAAACATGAAAAACGCATCAAAACGCACAAAAAAAGCATCAAAACACAAAAAAGCATGAAAAACGCATCAAAACGCACAAAAAAAAGCATGAAAAACGCATCAAAACACACCAAAAAAATATTTTAGTTACATAATAGTTTTTTTAGCACGTTTTTCAGCTACAAGGTGCGTTTGCAGGCAGAAAGTGCAGTTTTTAGGTGCAGAAATTTTCTGCAGTGTGCGCACATACCCTAAGTAAATTAGATAAATTTTCTTATTGGGGAGAAATCTTAGAACCCAACTGTTTTGGTTACTTTTATGTTCCCATCACTAGAACCATTCATAGTGTTTCAATTGCAGTATATAAACAATCAGTGGATTTGAGGTCCATTTTTGTGTATTGGCACCAGACAATCAGCAATGGCCAGCATCGGTGACCCTAGACTGTGACGTTATATAAATGAGCCCATACTATAGAAATCCCCATACCACATGTGGACGTCCTGCCACCATTCATTGTCAGCGTGTTGCCTTCCTGCGCTGCATCGCCTCACGTAACCTCTTACAACTGTATTTACATAACACAGTAACATCAAGTCATATAGGCAACGGGCTGGATTAGATCTGACACCAAAGAGGCATTCGTCAAGGATTTACAAGGAAAAAAAGAAAATAAAATCAGCCAACTGGAAAACAAATTGAAGACACTCCTGATATAAAACAGGTTATTTTTCAAAGGTTCCAAAAATAGAACCAATGTTGAACGTTTCCTTTCCAAAGACGACGTCCCATCCAAGCTTCAGAATGCTGATCTCAATCAAATTCATTGGGTTTAATCGGGCATCGTAATAATTTCTTGGATTATAGGGTACACCTGCTTATCATACCATAAGGGTCAAAAGTCAGCGGTAACGTTGACTTAAATTTGAGGATTCTAATAAGATAAACGTATCAATCAGCAAAGGATCAATTCAAGGAGGTGATGGAACATTGCCAACAATTTCATAAATGCGCAAAACACTGAGTTATCACAGATCAGTGTTCCAAAGGATTTGTAAAGTTACAAAATGCTATCAAAGTTAACTAGTGGTTATTATGTATATATACAAAGTGGCACAAGTCTTCCTAGTGCATAAAATATACATTGTATCCATAAGGATGTGCTTGATTTTGCACCCATGACCAGTGACTGACCTACAGTGACACTCAGGAATTCATCTGATAAACACATTACATTAGATTCTAGAGAAGATATATATCTATATATACAACACAAGCTCACCTTCCTCCAGCAGTAAGTTCTTCAGTCTCCCAGGCACACATGTGATCAGGGACATACAAGCTGCTGCACTCTTATCTGTGTCTTCTGTCACTCCAAAAAACATATGAGATTGCAGAATAAAAGGGAGCTGAAAGGGCAACCACTGCCCTGGTCCTGTGTGCACCCTGTTCCCTTTCAGGACACTTTAGTGCCAAAATTTTCAGAAAGAACTTGTGTCCAAAGCAGGAAGAGAACAGTCATTCTTGCAGGCTGGAGGGGAGTGTTTCTTAGGTTCCTTGCACTGAAGTATATAAGGCTGGAAAGTAACAAGCACAGGCTGGATTACACCACCTCCCCAGCTCCCTGTGCAAGTCCAGTGTGCACTATGCCTAGCTCTTTGCAGATGTCCACTGAGAACCTTCTGACTTTCACTATGCACCCTTCACAGCACCTTGTATAAAAGTCTTCTAAGCAATCTTTCCAGATCCTTGTACTCCACTGGGCACCTTTAAAAGTTCACGGAACACCTTCTTCAGTCTTCAAAAATAAAGTCTTCTGGACACCTTCTTCAGTCTCCATAAAAAGTCCTCTGGACACCTTCTTCAGTCTCCATAAAAAGTCCTCTGGACACCTTCTTCAGTCTCCATAAAAAGTCCTCTGGACACCTTCTTCAGTCTCCATAAAAAGTCCTCTAAACACCTTCTTCAATCTCCAGGAAAAAAAGTCCTCTGAACAACGTCTTGAGTATTTTGACTAAGTCCACTGAGGACCCTCCCCAATGTCTAGTAGAAGTCTTCCCTAAGTTCACGGAGCGCCCTCCCTAGTTCATTGCACAAACCCCCATGAGAAGGTTCTTTAGCTCCTTGCACAAGTCCTCCGAGCACCGTTCCTGCTCCCATATATCACTTCTATGATCAGTCCCTGTGAGCTCCTCCTGCCTGGTGTTGGTCCTGTTTCTTATTTATATATAACTTGATCTCTGCGGCTTCCCTTCTGCCACATGTGAGTTGAAATTCCCAGCAGGAGGCGAAATATACCTTACCCAAACTCAAATTCTGATTTTTTCATTCTTTACTAGCGATGACGTGTCTTTCCACTCCCCTTTCTAGATAATTTCACCCTGATAATAACACCCAGGCCACTGGGCAAAATACCTGGGTGGATCTGCCTTGTACTTCAGTACTGCCTCAGACACTCCGGAATATGTTCATGAAGTGCCGCCTGTTGTCAAGTATTGCAAAAATGATTATTCATATGACTATTATACTTATGTGTAGTGCAGCCTATAAAAATATACTATTTACTATCATTTATACATAGGTAATTTTATTTTTACAATTTCATCTATATTGAATCATTGATCAATGTAACGCTCATGGCCATGTAGAGACAGCAAGCGGGATTAGTGAACCCACTGGACCACAGGGGGACCCCGGGCTTACCCCTTACTTGGAGGGGCTTCACTAAGCGCCCACCGCGAGGTGGACGCCGGGTACCACTCCCAGGGAAGTGACCGGGACTGTGGGAGCTGACCCCCTAGACAGGTGACGGACTCAGGAATAGACTGATACAGGTGGGGTGACTGAGGCAGCCTGGACTGGAATGTACGGACAGGAATGGGGGGCATGGCAGGGGTACACAGGAATGGGAAGGCAGACACAGTGTTAACAAGACAGGCACTCAGGACCTACAACTAGCTAGGTAGCAGACTGGAGACTAACTGACAAGAGGAGTTTAATGGGAGGGTGCCCTTAATGGGAGAATGCCTTAAACACAACCATAGGCTGAGAGGCATTTCCTGGAAATAGCACACCGGCCCTTTAAGAGGAGGTGCACTCCTTGGAACACTGTGTGGCATGTACAGGGCTCAGGAGGGGAAGGAGGTAGCAGAGCATGCGGATCGCCGCGCTACAGGGGAGGACGCAACTCGACTGGGGCAGTGAGTAAGTCAGCGTCTCAGCAGAGATTCCGGTGCTAATCATTATGGTTGATAATGGTTGCTACTTTTCAAATTATTAGGACCATGTCTGACATATGATTTTTATCATAGATGTAAGATAATACTTCTCGAATTATTAGGACCATCTATCAGACATATCTTTATCATAGATATAAGGTCAATGTGTGATATTAACATCATGCTGTAAGATCTATGGGATCAATTTGCTGTCCTAGACCCTTATCTGGCTTGATGGCATCCACTTGACACTGGGGGCACATACTTTGCTAGAACCACTTTCCTCATGCTACTATCAAACTAGGATGAACATATTCATTTAGTATATTCTTTATATATTTACTTTCAAATACTATACTCTTACTAATTATTAATAATAATAATAATAATAATTTTATTCATTTATATAGCGCTATTAATTCCACAGCGCTTTACATACATTGGAAACACTGTCCCCATTGGGGCTCACAATCTAGAGTCCCTATCTGTATGTTTTTGGAGTGTGGGAGGAAACCGGAGAACCCGGAGGAAACCCACGCTAACACGGGGAGAACATACAAACTCCTTGCAGATGTTGTCCTTGGTGAGATTTGAACCCAGGACCCCAGCGCTGCAAGACTGCAGTGCTAACCACTGAGCCACCGTGCCGCCAATTAACAATAATTATTGCCTAGTTCTGATGCCATTGAAACTGCGTGGGTCATTTTCATTTGATGTTGCTTCCTATAAGAGAGCCACTCACCCCTCTCACCCCCTTACAGAACTTTACAAATTTTTTGTTCCTGTAAAATTAAGGGGACCGTAATGGGTACCAGTCAGACCCCAATTATAATGGGGTTCGTCAGATGCTGCTTGTATCCATCATATAACGGATCTGACCTTTGCATCCATTCCAATTTTCTGTTGCTAGAAAAGAACAAACAAATGGGATTGCCTAACACTAGTGTGAATAGAGCCTAAAAGAGGTACTGCAAATGGAGGGGTGGTATCACTTATTACATTATATATGGTACCTTCTCAATAGGTGGTGGTCTGACCACTGAAACAGACAAGGATTGCCAGAACAGGGCACTTTATCCCCACTAAAATAGAAGGGATGCCTATTCCTTCATTGTCTATGGTACTGCTGGAGAAGCTGAGGACAGCATTCAGCAAGACCATAGAAAATTAATGGAGTTGTGATAGAGCATGTGCACTGCTGCAACATACCAACAGAGATAAAAGTGCCCAGTTCTGGTGATTTGTAATGGTTTCAGCGGTTGGACCACCCACTGATTTAGAAGTTATCTTTCTAAAGGGCAGATCATAACTTTTAATAAAATAGGTTTCTCAAAAAAATCATCAACCAATTTATACTTTGTGTTTCGATTGTTCCAAACCCCTTCACGACCTTAGACGTACTGGTACATCCAAAGTTGTGTCCCTGCCTTTGATGTGGACTCACCGGCGTTCATAGGAAGACAGCATTTGTGCTGTATATTGCGGTGCTGATGCCCTGTTCTGTACTGCACAAGTGATCAGAGAATCGCAGCTTCACTTTCTCTAAGGAGACTAGTAAATACAATAAAAAGTTTTAAAAAATATGAAAAAATAAAAAATACTAAAGTTCAAATCACCTTTGCCCCAATGAAAATAAAACAATAAAAAATACACATATTTGGTATCGCCGTGCTCCAAAATTCCCAATCTTTCCAAATATAAAATAAATGAATCTGATCAATAAAGGGCGTCACGAAAAAAAAAAAAATCAAAACACCAGAATTGTTTTTTTTTTGTTGCCGCAACATTACAATAAAATGCAATAACAGGCGATCAAAACATCGGATCTACCCAAAAATGGTATCAGTAAAAATGTCAGCTTAAGGCGCAAAAAATAAACCTAGATCCCGAAAAATGAGTGTGCTGCAGGTTTCAGAAAATGGCAAATTTCAGCATTTTTTTCACCACTTAAATATAAAAAGACCCTATACATGTTTAGTATCTATGTACTTGTACAGAGGTTGGGAATAATATCGCCAGGTAAATTTTACCATATAGTGAACATAGTAAAAAAAAATAAAAAATTGCACTTTTTTTTTTCTCAGATTCACCGCACATGGAATTTTTTTCCCATTCTCATTTACAATATGGGGCAGAATGAATGGTGTCATTCAAAAGTACAACTCGTTCTGCAAAAAAACCCCACTCATATGGCTATATTGACGGAAAAATCAAAAAGTTATGGAAGAAAGGAGGGAAAATCACTGGGTGGTGAAGAATATTTAAGATCTTCTGCTTGCTCTCGGTGTTGCTTATAAACAGAGCCTGAAAACCTATTCAGACTTATGCCGGCGTCACACGGGACAATCTATCGTGGGATCGCACGAGCGATCGTACCCGCCCCCGTCGTTAACCCCCATCACACGCACTTACCTCCCGGGCGACGTCGCTGTGGGCAGCGAACATCCTCTTCCTGAAGGGGGAGGGATGTTCGGCGTCACAGCGACGTCACACGGCAGCCGGCCAATAGAAGCGGAGGGGCGGAGATGAGCGGGACGTAACATCCCGCCCACCTCCTTCCTTCCGCCTTGCCGGTGGGACGCAGGTAAGCTGTGTTCGTTGTTCCCGAGGTGTCACACGGAGCGACGTGTGCTGCCTCGGGAACGATGAACAACCGGAGCACAGAAGGAGGACCGACATTTTGAAAATGAGCGACATGTCAGCGAGCAACGATAAGGTGAGTATTTTTGCTCGTTCACAGTTGTTCCGAGGTGTCACACAGTACGATATGTCTGACGATGCCGGATGTGCGTCACTAACGACGTGACCCCGACGACATATCACCCGATATATCGTACCGTGTGACGCCGGCATTACCGTACAGCTGAGAGTTTGCTATAATTCTATCTAGTCCAGACAATGCTCCTCAAGCTAAACATAATGATATATTTTAACTTGGACTGACACATTGTATCAAACCATCAGGACAGGGGAGAGAATTACGTTGCTGATATTTTTAGCTTCCGGATTATTTCCAGTTTTATTAATTACTACTACTAGCTGTAGAACCTGGTGTTGTCTGGGATAGTAACTAAGGGGTACTTTGCACGTTGCGACATTGCTACTGCGATATCGTTGGGGTGAAATCGAAAGTGACGCACATCCGGCGCCGGTAATGACGTTGCAACGTGTAAAGCCTAGATGCGCCGATAAATGATTGCAAAAGCGTCGCAAATCGGTGATCTGTGTAGCGTCGGTCATTTTCATAATGTCGCGCCAATAGGAGATACAATGTTGTTCATCGTTCCTGCGGCAGCACACATCGCTGTGTGTGAAGCCGCAGGAGCGAGGAACATCTCCTTACCTGCCTCCACCGGCTATGCGGAAGGAAGGAGGTGGGCGGGATGTTTACGTCCCGCTCATCTCTGCCCCTCTGCTTCTATTGGCCGCCTGCCATGTGATGTCGCTGTGACGCCGCACGACCCGCCCCCTTAGGAAGGAGGCGGGTCGCCGGCTAGAGCGACGTCGCAGGGCAGGTAAGTGCGTGTGAAGCTGCCGTAGCGATAATGTTTGCTACGGCAGCTATCACAAGATATAGCATGTGCGACGGGGGCGGGTGCTATTGCGTTCGGCATCTCTAGCCGATGCTAGCGATGTCGCAACGTGCAAAGTATCACTTAGTCTCTCTCTCTGTCTCAGTCCCACTCTCCGACTCTCCCCCTCTCCCATTCTCCCTCTCTCCTACTCTCACTCTCTCCCACTCTCCCTCTCTCCCACTTTCACTCTCTCCCTCTCACCCACTCTCCGACTCTCCCCCTCTCTCTCGTACTCTCCCTCTCTCCCACTCTCCTTCTCTCTTGGTCTCTCTCCCACTCTCCCTCTCTTTCTCCCACTGTCCCTCTCTCTCTCTCCCTCTCTCCCACTCTCCTTGTCTCTCTCGGTTACTCTCTCTCCCACTCTCTCTCTCCAATTTCTCTATCTCCCACTTTCTCCCACTTTGCCACTCTCCCTCTCTCTTTCTCCCTCTCTCCCACTCTCTCTCCGTCTTTCTGTCTCTCTCACACTCTCCCTCTCTCTCTGTCTTTCTCCCACTCTTCCACTCTCCCTCTCTCTGTCTCTCCCCCAGTCTTCCACTCTCTTTCTCCCTCTCTCCCTCTCTCACTCTCTCCTACTCTCCATCACAACATCAAAATCAAATTAATTGACACTTAACCTTTCTTTTACTAAAAGCCACTTCACACATAATGAGATCGCTAACGACATCATTGCTACGTCACAGTTTCTGTGACGAAACGGCTTCACCAGCGATCTCGTTATGTTTGACCCGTACCAACGATCCGCCCCTGCTGTGAGATCATTGGTCGTTGCTGAATGTCCTGGGCCATTTTTGCCTCATTGTAGTCCTGCTGGACAGGGTGGATCTGTATGTTTGACACCTACCAACGATCTCCTTAACGACCTAGATGAGAACTTAAAGTGTGACACGTAGGCGTGTAGTTGCGTCACCTTTTCCGCACCCCCTCTGCACCGATTGGTTGGCACTGAGAACAGTAAGCAAACACTCGGGAATGAAGGAGGGATGAATCCGGGTGCAGATGCAGCTTCCATCCAAAAAGCAAGCAAGCAACCGGGAACAAAGTACAAATTAATCCGGGTGGAGTCGCAGGTTCTATCCTCAAAGCAAGGCTCAAAAAGGGACAAAGGATGAAGCGATACAAAGTTGCCTTCTAGGCCGGCCGCCCAATCAGAACGCAGTATTGGCCACCAATCGGAGCGGAGGTGTGTGGAAAAGGCGACGCATATGCACGCCTACGTGGCTTACAGCGTCAGACACTAGCCCCTATTCGAGGTCGGAATCGTTACATAGCTGCTGTGTGACAGGGTCCCAACAACCAACGAGATCGGTATACAGGTCGCTGCATCGTTACTAAAGTCGTTGGGAAAATGACTGTGTGACATCTCACCAACGATCTCGCCAACGATTTAACAACAATCCGGAAACTGTGACGTAGTAAC